>NW_019726318.1:41294-98905 GCF_002891405.2 Cryptotermes secundus
TACGGGTGCAAGAGCCAGAATAAGAAAAATAAGAAGAACGGCGAGTGAGAAAATTTCTCGTGTTCCTTAGCTAAAGAATAATTGAAATATCTGCTTAAAAGTAATAATCAGGTCCTTCCTAGCTCAGGAACACCCCAACAGGCTGTTTCAAGGATATCATAAAGGTACGAAGGGATACAGGAATGAAACCTGTGCTAGAGGAATCTGCTGAAATTTAAGGAAAGAGAAGGAGGTTGGAAGAGGAATGATGATACAGTGTGAAAATAAAATGAACGAAGGGGCAATTAAGAGGAAATGGGTAAGGCGATAATGACATGAAAGAGATAAAAGGAAATGCAGAAGAAATTTATTTCGGGTCATCTTTCGCTGTCTCTGTGCTGGTAAACCCTATCACATACATATTTAAAAGCACGTTATACTTAAGCTGGGTAGCTCAGTCGCTATAACGATGGGGTAGGGGCTGGGTATCCGAGCTTAGATTCCCGGCAGCGGAAATATTTTTCTTTTCTCCATATCGTCCATATCTCTTTCCAAAAATAGAAGATCACATTAAGTGGAGGAACTGTTTTGGAAGAGACTGTGGACCTGTCATCTGACAGTTACTGATCAATCAATCATATCGTCCACACCGGCTTTACGGCTCACTCAAGTCCCGCTCAAGTGGTTACTGAGGCCTCCTTTATCCGAGAGTTTTCTAATGTGTTAACATTTAAACACATTAGAAAACTATCATATATACAGAACAACAAAGAAAAACACGCATATGAACAATATAAATAAAGAAATGTATAACCCAATATTTCACGAATTACACACTATTTACACAGAACAACATAACACCCCACCACCTACCCCCACAACATCATAACTCAATCAATATGAAGACAGCACACACATTCCCCATAACTTGAAAGCTTTGAGTATTTTGTGGCGAGAGAATGGGAAACCTGTGGTCACATCAGCATTGGCTCTGTCTGGTTTCGGCCCTGGTACCTTCTACATGGAGCTCTCGAACCTAGACCAAGTGTACCGGAAACCTCAATTAGTAAACTGTAGTGTCTGTTCCGGTCGAGATTCGAGCTCCGTACCTCACGAATACAAGTCCGAACCATTAACTTTCTGCCAGCTTGATTGTCTGTTAGGTACTATGTAAAATGATTCATTGTTAGGTTTAATAAGTTGTGGATGATCACATGAGCCGCTCGGTCTAAGGTATGAATTGTCTTCCCTCGCTTGAACACTGGAATTGTGGGTTCGAATCCCACTCAAGGCATGGATATCTGTGTGGGTTTATTCTGTTTTCATTTTATTCTGTATGTAGGTAGAGGCCTTTCGACTGGCTGATCCTCAGTCCGTAAATTTCTGCTGAATGCGTTCTAATTTGTTTGCATCAGTTGACATCATGGAATTCCAAACTATTGAAGCGTGTTCAACCTTGGATCCAACTAAAGCAAAGTATAATATGAACATGCATCCAAGGGTTGAATAGTTAAAGGTGATACTGCGAATTATACCTAGCATCTTAATACAGTGTGAAAAAATAAAATTAACATGATCATGAAATTGAAGTTTAGAATCAAGGTATAGGCCCAGGTCTTTCACTGTATATGTATAATAATAATAATGTGTTTATATCAACTTAATTGTTAGATACATCACCGCACCAATTTACCTTCAGAGTTACATAACATTAATATTATTATGTCACTTGTACTGAGCAACAAACACAAGTACAATGTACTCCGTTAGTTGCTACTGTATACAAACGTACAAATTTTCGTATGAGATTTTGTTTGTGCGTGAAGCTGTGTTTTAGTGACTACAGAGGAGTGTATAATCTGATAATAAGCTGAATGTTTGGTAGCGACTGTTTCGTTCTATATATATATATATATATTTGCATACCCAGTATTTATGAACGTGTCCCATAGTAGCCAAATGTTCATTAAATGAGCCGTGTATTTCATTTTGCAGGGCATTCAGCCAACTCGGCGAATTTCAAATGATTTGATGAAATTATGTGTCAGACTATTGTCAGAGTTACTTCAGTTAATACTAAAAAACAAATAAACGATGCAATTAAAATAAAACAAAGTATTTCCTCCATTAATTAGTTTTTCATTTTTGCAATATACACCCTACTAGGGATTGTCTTACTTTAATGGAAGACACTCTACCACATTCACATTATATACCGTACTCCAAGCAATGCCGATGCTTTAGTTTTGTACAACTATTTTAGTCCTCACGACCGCCTCTGTGATCTAATGGTCAGAGTTCATGGCTACAGATCCAGAAGTCCGGGTTCGATTCCCGGCGCTACCAGATTTTCTAAGAACTGGTAGATCTGGAACGGGGTCCACTCAGCCTCGTGATGATAATTGAGTTGATATTTCAAGGAAATAGACGCTCCAGTCTACAAAAAACGAAATTAATGGCCGTGGGGATTCATTTCGCTAAAGTTGGCATTAACTTCGCCAACAAGCGGCGGTCACTCGGTCGGTATTGTTCGCTTACGGACTAAAGCAATGAAGTGTTTTTTATTTTTATTATATTTCTCACAGGATATATACTATCTTTCTATTCGAAGAAAACTTGAAAGAAGTGAGGAATTCTTACTAGAACCCTGACTGTGTATTTGCACAGGAGTCGGAACTAAAAAACCAGTCAACAAAACTGAACAAGATTAACACAGGTAAGGTACAATCGAACTTGAGACTGCGTTTCTCTACCCGAATATATCATGAAAGAAAATGAGTCTCTATATCTGCTTCCAGTACAACATAATGATGCACATTGAATATTATCACGTGTTGGGTGGGTGCATGTATGAATTACAAGGCGAGTTATGGACTGAATGATTGGATTTATTGCACCTTATACATTCACACTTCTAGACTTTAAATTGAATTGAATTGAATTTATTTACATTCTATAAATCCTAAGTAGGTTAGTACCTTTGGATACAGAACAAGTCAACTACAGGCAATACAGCGCTATCGTTGATATACACACTTTATAGTTCATCGTTACACACACACACACACACACACACTAGGGCTCTCAGTCATCACTAGTAGTATCCAGACAACGGATTTATAACAATCTCACTGTCATTTCAACTCTCATATGAAGTCTTTTCACAGCCTAATTCATTTCTTACCATTATTCTGCAGCTGCCAATTTCGAAGATTCTATTCAATTCACGAAAACAACTCTCTCAAACCACATCCTTTGATCCTTTATAACCTCTCACGAACCACGCAGCAAACACGGTCTCTATGTTATTGAGAACCGAGAACAACTGATCCGTTGTCTAACAATGGACGTCATATTTTTGCGCGAGTACGCTTCCGCGGGAATTGTGTTTACCGAGTCATTGTCTAGCAATTGTTCTATGCGTCAGAGTATCTACACTAAAATTCAATTTTCTTTTCTGCATTCTGGGTTCCCATTCCTTGTATTTCGCGATATTCTCAATAAATTTGATGTACCTATGATACAATTCAGCGAAACTTATAGAAAATTCCTTACAGATAAATTTTTGCCCCAAATATTTTATACCTAGTATGTCCTGAGGCAGAATTTTATCGCAGTTGCTTTTTAACTTTGATTCATAGGACGTTATTATGAAGGTCAAAGAAAACCAGAAGGCAATGACATTGAACTGTAAACAACAGATTTTGTCTATGCTGATATCAATTTATGGAGCGAAAACTTAAATACCATAATGAAAACACAGACACACAGATGTAATTAAGAATATACATATGGAAATGAATGCAGAGAAGACTAAATGTTTGTTCATATCTCGTCAGCAAGCTAAGGACAAAGTCATAATATAAAAATATCTTAAATTCTTGTAAAATGTTGAAAAATTCAAATATTGCGGAATGGCAGTCGTAAACCGAAGTTACGTTCATGAAGATATTAATGACAAGATAATTGTGGAGAATTCTATCTGAGAATCAGAAGATTAGAATATAAAAAATTATAATTTAACCTCATTATCTTTATGGTATGCATACTGTTGTGTGTCATACAGTAGCTATAATAGGGCTGTCTACACAACAAAAATTAATATATACTAATGTATCGATTATTGGGCAAATGTGTTTTGCTAAATACGTTGGAAGTAAAAAATTATATGTACTCTTGTTTTTCCAGTTTATATACACAAAAGTAGGGGTTGAACAAATACGTAATTTTTCTACATAGTCGCCTTGATTTTCGATGCACTTGGTCCAGCGGTCCACAAGCTTGCGTATTCCCTCCAAGAAGAAGGTTTTCGGTTGGTCGCGCAACCATCTCCTTCCTTGTTGATGCACTTGGTCCAGCGGTCCGCAAGCTTGCGTATTCCCTCCAAGAAGAAGGTTTTCGGTTGGTCGCGCAACCATTTGTGCACCACTTCCCGCACTTCTTTGTCCGTAGAAAAGCGACTTCCTCGTAAAGCACCTTTGAGCGGTCCAAAGAGATGATAGTCGGAAGGGGCGAGATCTGGGCTGCAGACAGGGTGTTCCAGCACTTTGAAACCCAAATGGTTAATGGTTTCAACGGTCTGGACGGCCGTGTGTGGGCGTGCATTATCATGCAACAACACCACTTCCTTCGACAATAGGCCTCGACATTTGTCGGAATTGCTGGCTTCAGATTGTTGGCCAGCAAATCAATACCTTCTTCTCAAGGTATTCTTCCAGTGTAGGCCCTTTTCGGCCCCAATAAACGGTTAGCATCACGTTTCCCGCGGAAAATTTGGTCTCGATTTTTTTGTCCGGCCACTTTTAAATTTCTCGATCCACTCATACACACTTCTACGCGGTGGAACACTGTCCCCGTATTCTGTTGAAAGCATCCGATGAATTTCAGCCCCTGACACACCTTCCAACCAGAGAAATCGGATCACTGTTCTTTGTTCTTTGTTGTTGCACACTGTTAGCGAAGCGGCCATGTTTACACTGTCACAGCATCAAGGAAAATAACGCGATCAAGGTAAAACTTTGATCACATGACCACAGTAGTATCAACTCTAATTATGCTTGCGCAGAAGCCAGTGTGGCAAACCTAAAGATGTGTTATGGTGAAAGTGCGGATAATTTCTGACTTTCATTCGTATTACAATATTATATTTCAGCATCCTGTTACACTCACACAATATATATGGATAAATACCGTCTTAAGTGCAACAAATTTTATTGTAGTTTTTTTTTTACTTCTTTTCCTCCTCCACACTACATGATTCGGCCCTAAATGGCCATCATCAGGTGTGTATCACTCACGTAGCTGTTACACTGCTTGTTAAAATTTTAGATTACCAGTCTTTCTAATTGTATAAAATCTTTGTTTATCTACACGCGTCGATTTGATTTTTAAATTAGCACTTTTTAAAACTTAATTCAAGTTAAAATGTCTATAAGATCTCTGTTCTTTCTTTTTCAAATTTTTTGTTAAAATTTTTTCAGGGTACATGCCCTATATCTACGGTGCTGCAGCGGCCACTTCTTGTTTTTATCGTTGTTCATGTGTTGTTCAGTGTAGGCGCTCTCTGTGTGTGTCGCTGCTTATTTTTAATACGTATACGTATTTGAAAAAGAAAGAACAGAGATCTTATAGACATTTTAACTTGAATTAAGTTTTAAAAAGTGCTAATTTAAAAATCAAATCGACGCGTGTAGATAAACAAAGATTTTATACAATTAGAAAGACTGGTAATCTAAAATTTTAACAAGCAGTGTAACAGCTACGTGAGTGATACACACCTGATGATGGCCATTTAGGGCCGAATCATGTAGTGTGGAGGAGGAAAAGAAGTAAAAACTACAATAAAATTTGTTGCACTTAAGACGGTATTTATCCATATATATTTCATTCGTATTTCTAACTTCGCGAGGTCATCATCAAGTAAATTTACAAGAATTCAGTCTTAGGTTGAATCTAGGGAATTTTGATACGTTAGTATCGATTTGATTACATTTGTGGATATTATTGTTGTGTAGACTACCCTATAACGCAATTATCTTCATCACTTTTATGGGTGTGAAACTTGGTCTATGTTACTAAGGGAAGAATATAGAATGAAGGTGTTAGAGGATAGGATGCTGAGGAGACTATTCGGACCTAACAGAATGTTAAAGAAAGATGCATAGGGAGGAGCTTAATGAGTTGTAGCATATTTTAGGATATACGGGGTCAGTCAAAAAGTTCCTGGAATGGTGGTATAGCACTCTAATGGTAGGACATACGGCAACGCTTATCTAATCACCTTCAAAGTAGGACCCTTGCGCGCACACACACACTTGCTCCATCGATCCTGCCATTGTTCGAAACAGCAGCGGTGGAAGGCTTCTTTTGGAATCTTCCGGAGCTCAGCAGTCGCTTGATGTCCTCCATGGTTGCGAAACGTGTCCCCTTGAGGCCCACTTCAGAGTAGGGAACAGCCAAGTCACTCAGAGCGAGATCCGGAGAGTACGGTGGTTGAGTGATGAGAGGAATGTTTTTCTCGGCGAGGAATTGCTGCACAACAAACAATGTGTGGCTACGTGCGTTATCGTGATGCAGAAACCATTGTCCCTGTCCGCCAATTGTCGCGCCGTTTCCTCCGAACCGCATCGCGCAATCTCTGCGAAAACTTGCACATAGAAATGGCCAGTAAGAGTCTGTCCAGGCGGTACGAACTCATGGTGCACTAAACCGTCGATATCAAAGAATGTAATGAGGTTCACTTTGTCTTTGGATCTGACGAGGCCTGAGTTTTTGGCCAGGGAGACGACGCTGTGTGCCACTCCGATGACTGCATCTTCGTCTACGGGTTGTAGGCGAACGCCAATGACTATCTTTTTGAGAAACGTCGGGTCCTGAGTACTTTTGTCAAACAGATCGCCAGCGACCATCATGCGACATTCCATGTGATCCGTGGTCAGCTGCCTCGGAACAAACTTCGCACTGATGTGTCTCATCTTCAAATCATCGGACAAAATGGCATGAGTGGATCCGTGAGAGATACCAACTTCTTGCTCCAACTCCGCGATATTCATTCTTCGATCACATCGAATCAGTTGTCGCACTTTTCCAATCATTTCTTCGGTTCTGGATGTAGAAGGTCTCCCGCTGCGCTGGTCATCCTCTAACGTCTCCTGCCGATTCTTAAACCGGGAAACCATTCGTAAACTGCTGAGTTCTTTAGTGCAGTATCACCGTAAACTTGCTGCAGGGCCGATTGCGTCTGTGAAGCAGATTTTCCAAATTTGCGCATAAACTTGGTGTTCACACGCTCTTCGAAATGCAACAATGCGCCGAATGACCAACACTCACGTCTAATTCAAACGGAACCGTAACGACACTGCACCTGTCCAGACCTGTTGCGCCTGCGAGCAGACATGCTGAGTGCCCCACAGTGTGTGCGCTATCTTATCGCTCGTTCTCCGACTACAGGGGGATTCCGGGATATTTTTGACTGCCCTACATAGAGAGAAGTAAAGTGCGTATAATGTTTGGTTTGAAATGTGCAGGGAAAATATCATTTGGAAGACCAATGCGCAGATGGAAGGAAAATATTAAAATTTATCTGAAAGAACTGTGGCTGGCGGCTGTAGTTTACTTTTATTTAGCTCATGATGAGACCAGTGGCCTCTGGCTTTGACAGGACAATGAGCTTTCGGGTTCCGTAAAAGGTTAGGATTTTCTTGGCAATTTGATCGACACTTAGTCTTGAAGAAAGGATTCTGCAACATGGATTTAATTAGCTCTGAAGCTAAAGTTTTCTGACTTTTTCAACCAGTACATGGCGTTAGAGACCAGAAGAGAAATCCAAAATTAATCTAGGTGAGAGCTTGAATTCCTTTATCCTGAAATGAATCTGGAATTTCTCTAAAGACTAACAGGAACTCATTTATAGCTCAGTATCGCTGCTGAAATGTTCGTAATGTGGTGAAGTGAGGCTTGGGGAGGACCACGACAACTGGCTCGGAGGAGTGACATAGCTTAGCCACACTTGCGCGCTAATGAGGCCCACTCCGATGCCTACACTATGCTGCTGCCAAGTACGAAGCAGCTAGTGGCATTCTGCAGGCTAAGTAGGTCATGATAACTTCGTCATTTTTCTCGCCAGAGCTACAATTTTTTCATTCTGGAAAAAAATGGAAATTTAATGAAGTTATCATATATAAATATTTACGTCAGGGGTGATAATTTTGTTTTAAATCTTGCTTGTTATGAAGAATCCTGTATGGGTAATTGATGAAGGGACTAATATCAGACAGGACAAAATTTATGTGCTAAATAGTGGCATATGCCCAGTCTCTAAAGGAACAGATCCTTTTGTCGAGTATTTTATGTCAGTAGTCAGAATATACATACAATGCCGATAAACGGTTCTGAATTGAACTGTACTCATCTAATTCAATGGTTTCGTGTATAAGACTATGCAACAAGATAATTATTTACACGCACAACAGGTTCGTGATGATCTATTTTAAATAACTGCTCCTCAGAAGGATACTATCGTCGGTCATGTGCTGTTGCGCATTCTGGTACGTTTGCCAAACTGTCGGTGGAGCATTCTTACTCCATCCATATTCACTCTGAAAACTAAGCAAAAATTTGTTCCGAAACGTCCGTAGGAATCTACCGGATTACACGGTATCACATCCCAGGTGATAATACTCTTCATAGTGACTTCCATGAAAACCTCAAATCTCATATTTGCTTCATATTGCACCAACTAACTCCATTGAGCTGAGCCCTTCTTGAGAAGCCGCCAATTTTACAGCTACTCAAGAAATTCCAAATAGTTTATGAAACCCGAAGGTTCTTTGTCGTGCTCAAAAGATCCCTCTACTAATTCCTATTCTGAGTCAGGTCAACCCAATTCATAACACGCTATCCTAGCTCTCCTAGGTCCATTTTAATGTTATCCACCCACGTACGTCTAGGTCTACCTGGTGGGCTCTCCTTCTGTCTTTCCTCTTATCTCAATTCATGCTACATGTCCTGCCCATTTAATTCTCCTTGACTTGATCATTCTAAATATACTTGACGAAGAGTACAAGTTATGAAGCACCTCATCATGCAATTTTCTTGAACTTCCTATCACTTCATCTCCCTTCGATCTAAATATTCTCCTCAGCGCCCTGTGGTACAGTGCTTTGAAATTCCTGTATAATAAAATTGATACTGTGTTCACTTGATGGTTTGAGATAGACTATATCCAGTCAGTAAAGAACCCAAATTTCAGACATGGTAACTGAATGTTTCTTCTACGGTCCATTCACTGGAGCCGAACAAGTTTCGAACGAGTAGTAGGAGATTATATATTCTTCTTCCTGTCTGTGGTGCCAAATGGTACAAACTCGACTGCGTTGCTACTGTCACACGAAATTAAATGCCGAATATTAACACACGTATGAGTGTAACTGTGGGTTCCGCGTTAGCTCAGTCGGTATAATGACGGGCTAAGGGCTGGAGAGCTGGATTTGAGTAGCTGCAAGAACAGGAGATTTTTCTTTTATCCGCAGCGTCCAGACCGACTCTGAAACCCACCCAGACTTATGTGGAAGTACTGTAGTTCTATACTACATAAACTTGAGACTTATCTTCATCTGAGTAACTGTCAGGGGTCGTATGAAGATGGATTCGAATGACACTTAGCGTCACTATTATGAGAGACGAAATGAAGTACATTTTGAAATATCAAAATATCTTTACTATTAGTCAATTCAAACCATCTCTGCACATTGAAACAATGACTGAATATTGAAGAACCGAATGGATGTTTTCATTCTGTTCAGAAACTTCTATTTTCCTGGGATTTTATAGAGTTATCTTTGCAGAACCTCGACAGTCATTTTTTATAGTTGTGTTATAGTTCGCAATTCATTAATTTTAATGGGGATGTCCCTTTGAAAACCGATCGCTTGGAATACAGTGAGATTAATCGACAGAAAACATCAAAAAGGAATTTGCAATCTGCAATATAAAAATGTGATTGACGTAGATTGAGATATGGCTGGGTAACTAGGCTTTACTTCGTGGCATTGAGCCTTTCGATTAGTTTGTTATGGATACCGGCAGTTCATAATTATATTTAGTTCATTAAGCTTCAATTGTGTTTTAGAGTTTAAGCATGGCTAGCT
This sequence comes from Cryptotermes secundus, assembly GCF_002891405.2. Taxonomy (NCBI): domain Eukaryota; kingdom Metazoa; phylum Arthropoda; class Insecta; order Blattodea; family Kalotermitidae; genus Cryptotermes; species Cryptotermes secundus. The sequence continues at coordinate 51,422 of NW_019726318.1, forward strand.
CTTCATTTTATTAAATATGTAGATGTATTTACTGAATTAGCTTCAAATTAGTTATTATGTCCGTAATATTAATCTGTATAGGGTATATGTTAAATTACGACATGATCATACATTTGGCATTTTCTTTCCCCCTTCTTTTTTGTTTCTTAATAATTTTTTGGATAACGACGAGCTACTGGGTGGACGACTGGGGTTCGATTCCCGGCACTACAAATTTTTTTCTTTCCTCTACAACGCCCAGACCTGCTCTGGGGCCCACCCAGACTCCTGTACAATGGGTACCAGGGGTTCTTAACTCTGAGGTAAAGCAGCAGCAGCGTGGAGCTGGCAGCTCACTTCAAATGGTGTAGCTATGCCTCCTCTAACCCGTATGCCTTCGTTGCATATTGCTTAACTAATTAAGTTTAGAGACAGTTTACCTTTTATTACTTTTTGGACTGATTTATCATGCATTTATTATTTCTTATTTAATCAACACTGTAAGAATCTAATCAGTTATTAGTGTGTGTCAAGTTGTCAAAATTCAAAGCGAATTGAGAACTTTCTTCCCAAACATATGCTGTGTCTGAACATAAGTGGTATGCCAAACAAATCACGTTTTGCTTCTATTAAAACTGCTTTTGTATTTCACGAGACAGGAATCGTGATGCCTCATCTGAAGTAGAGAGTTACCACTCGTGACGTGAAGATCCCTTTTAGCTTTCTTCTTTTTAACAGTTTCTGATGTAAACGGCAATGAAAACTTTCTTCGTGAGTAATCCTAATATCCTGGAATGAGGGAGTAACAAGCACGCAGTTATCCCACACCGGAAATCGGAATCCTCCGAGGCTAACTGGGGCTGAGGCTTTGCAGACAATGTCATCACTAAGCGCTGTGCTATCCAAGAAATGCGTCCAGAAAAGCGTTGTTCCGAAAACGAGTGCCTCTTCTCTGTTCACAGGCGGAAAATTCCTTTCTCTTCCGTCACTGGAAGTAGAACATTTCCTGAAGAGAACCGAAAGTAAGACACAATACAAGAAGAACCGGAGAAACAATTACAGCTAAGAGGTGTGATATTAAGAAAGAGAACTTTATCTTCTGTTTTTAGTTAAGCCGTATGCTACTCAAAACATTGATACTCTGCCAAATTTAAGAGATATTTCCAGTACACACGTAATTTAAGACAGACTTCCTTCAGAAATAACATTAATTTTCCGCTCTTCATGGGTCTTAATTCAACGTGGGATGAGAAATAATAGATACTGTAACGTGTTTGCGTTACTGAAGACGCCGTGGAGATGGTTAATTGGGTTTATTTAACAATCTACAAATAACGGCTACAATTACTTATCTTACAGTTGCGGGGTTTCACACTTTATAACCCTAATCGCATTAATCTGTCGACACTGTTGCGGGGTTTCACGATTTATAACCCTATGCGCAAATCAGTTCACTCTGTCTTCAGTGGTCTACACGTTGACAGTCGGGGAGCTAGGTATCACTGTATCACACGCTCCCAATTACACAATCGCACACACGTCCGGATCTTCTTACCGCGACGGCTGCTATACTCCAACTTGTAGTCGGCTGGCTGTTACTTTATAACTCGGCGGCTGTCACAGTACAACTGTGTTAGGCGGCTGGTACAGTAGAACTCGCTGGTAGCCACATTAGAACTGAACTCGTACCGGCACGGCAGCTCACTTATATAGCCGCAGGATTGCCTGTTACGTTCCACGTCACAGTAGGAAGCAGTTCCGCGTCACCGCGTGATGTCACCGCGGAGGGGAGTGGCGGGGCGGGCTTCGTTACCGTGCGGAGGAGGGGGAGGGGAGCGCTGCCTCACCCGCCGCGTCACTGCTGGTGGGGGGGGTTCTCCTTTGCGCAACATGTCACACTATGTTGTCTTCCAACCTTCTTATCAGTTTTCCAAGACAGCATCTTCGAAGAGGTTTCCTCAGGTCTATATTCATTCCTTGTCTTCTGATCCACATTCTCAGTCTGTGGGTCCTTGAATTCATTGTCCTAAAAATATCAGGTTAGCTCTATAAATTGTGAATGTTGAATTGCAGTTTCCCTCTTAGATCTAGATATCTTTCTGAGCACCTTTTAAAACAACTGTAATTTATGTTTGTTACTATAAAATGAATTGACACCATCCAGTGTGNAAAGAACAAGTTATTATCGAATAATGACTGATATAGCAGTTATGTCATGTGTACAGACAGTGTCACGTAACTTCGAACAAGGCCCCGCATTCCTAGTCAAATCCCGCGCATAGCTTGTGGTGGAAGGAGTTTCGTAACACTCGTTCTTCCTTCTAACTCTCTCCCTTGTCTGAAATTTGTCTTCTGCGCATTCAAGGTTACTCTTGGCCATGTTCGAAGTTACGTGACACTTGCTATAATATAACGCCGTGCAGTATGATAAAAGTCAACCGACGTTTCAGAGGAACATTTCGACTCCATCTTCAGGGTCGAATAATAATCCAAACTCTGCTTGCTACCTGCTTCATTCTGGTTTCTTGCTAAAATTATTTGTTGACACTGAAGATGTTCCGTCGTAAGGTCGCATAATGTTAGATAGGTTTAGCAGCAGTTTAGTCCACACGTGTTTCTGCCCATATAATCAAACCCACGTGAAGTGCATCACTATTCAGAGCATTTAATCTATTGTGCAGCTAATGCGCTCATAAGCCCTTCCGAGCTATGGGTAATCCATCGAAATTGGATCAGAAACCGCTGATAGGTGCGTTCACCTTAATTTGAAAATCATTTGAGAATCAGGCGGACGCTCATTTATTTGAAAGAATACGAAGTTATCGAAGCGGAGACTTGGTATTCTTGATCCCAGATTATCTCCCTCCCGTCTGTTCTCTCGTCTCGAGTCGCAGTTCTGCTCATGCGCTGACGCCTCGATAGCCAGGCCATCCGGCACCTTACCACAGCCCTGGCCATTAGTCGCGCCTTCACTTATTACACAGAATTTGAAGCCTCTGTGAGGACAAGGCTTTTAGTTTAAAGACGGAAGTTACAGAACTGCTTCCTTGACATTGCCGTATAATCAGTACTTGCAAGATCTCGCTGATAAATAATTATTGGTTCTGCCGTTCTAATTACCATTCTTGTACCTCAGCTCCGAGTCCATACATCCCGGGATGAATACTGTAAAACAGTTTCCTTGGGAACCTGGCAAATAAAATAACTAAATAAAACTGTAAAGTATGCAGGATCTGGACACTACAAATATTAAAGCACATGACGGAGGAATGTATTTAATGTCTAACGCTTTCAGTTTACAAAATGATGTACCGTGGAATGATATGATGATTCATGAATCATGAATTGAGAAGTGTGTAAAACATAGCTTGTACTCTTCGACAAGTATAATTAGAAAGATCAAATCAAGGAGGATGATATGGGCAGGGCTTGGGGGTTAAGAGGAATGCATAACTATATAAGCCAGAATGAAAGAGACCACTAAGAAGACCTAGACATAGGTAGGAGGGGAAAATAAAAATTGATCTTAGACATATAGGATAGAGTGGTATGGACTGGACTGAGCTGACTCAGGATAGGGATCAGTGGAGGGCTCTTGTGAACACGTTAATGAACATTTGGACTCCATAAAATATGGGTAACTCTTTTTGAGTAACTGCGCAACTGGCAGCTTCTCAAGAAGGGCTTAAGTCAGTGGAGTTACTTTAGAAGGCTGTGGAAGGAAACGGTCATGGAATAATTTAAGATAATATGCTGGAATTTGCGTGGAGGAATTGGGGAATAGTTTCTACCAGGATAGCCTTAGCCTTCCGGCCACGAAACAGGAACACTACCCACTCAACCAAGATGTTCCGTGTGCAGTGTGTAATAAATCCTAAGCAAAAAATTAGATTGATGAGTACTATCTTCTGGGATATAACACAATGTAGTCCTTTGAAGGTCAATCGACGTTTCGGTGGAATATATCGCATTCATCTTCAAGGTCGAAAGAAAAGCCAAGAAAGATCAGCGTGAAAGCAGCTGGCGATATGTTCCTCCGGAACGTCGATTGACTTTCAAAGGACTACACTGCGTTACATTCCAGAAGACAGTACACTTTATAACGACTGCTGTGAGAACCTCAAATCCTAAAGATATTAGAGTGTCCGATAATGGAATCGAGGCTTATACGAATACTTGACTAATTTTGGAATCTAATTAAAAAATCGTGTCTAACGGTTATAGGCCTCACAAAGATTGCACTTGCAAGATTATTACCTAATAAGCTTTCTAATATTTGATGTAAATTTCAATATTAAATGTCGTTCTCTTTAGTAAACCGAGAAAGAAAAATTATATTTACAAACTATAAGAAAAAAGAATGTCACTGAAAATGATGAAATAGATACATGGTCCTGGAAGTATGAAGAGAAACGAATTCTGACGTTAAAATATTGCAGAAGTTTCGCGGAAACCGTAAAAGAAGAAAAAAAAGAGCAAGTATTCTGTCGACTTTTTTATGAGTTCTCACAGACAGGATTGCAATCTGAAAATGAAACTCTCTATTTCTTATCGTCAGTGCCAATAGTCTTAAAGTCCTTGGACTAACAGAGTTTTCTAGCTGATGGTATAGGGAGATATTTCACAATTCCCATGCCTATCGAACGATGGGAACAATATAAAGGAACCTTATTCGGCCAGTAGGTTCGGAGGGTGAAATGACCGGCACAAAACATAGCCTCTTTCACTTTTGCTACAACTGACCGATCTGTTTCAACAATCAAGTTGAGTCTTGTAAATATGGAAAAGAAAACAGTTTAAATACGCGTATTCCTCAACTGAGCGCCGCGATTTAAAATCCCACTATATCGAGACAAGAAAATTATTTAAATTTGAAGTAGGAATTACGTATATATTGATAAGGACATATTCCGAGTTTCGAGGTGCGTGCTATCAAGATGACAAGGATATTGCTGCTTTCTTCATATGTCCTGTGCATGGTGAAGTTAGCTTTCAAGCAGTTTACTTGGATATTATCTGCATTATTAATTAGTTGTTCCGTTCTGTACGGGTTAGTAAGGTATACAAGAGGCCTCGCCATAGCTCAAGCGGTTAGTCGCTGGCTTCCCACTGCTGCGGCCCGGTTTCGAGCCTGGGTCTGGTCAAGTGGGATTTGTGGTGGACAAAGTGGCGTTGGGGCAGGTTTCCTCCGAGTACTTCGGTTTCCCCTGCCAGTCTTCATTCCACCAAATTCTCCATCATCATAATGACCCGGGACAAGTACATTAGGCCAATCAGTGGCCGCCGTGCCGAGTGGACCTAGCGGGACTCCACCCCCCACTATGCGAATTAAAAGAAAGGCATATAAGAAGAAATGAATAATGAAAGAAATATAAAAAATTGGAGCAACATACAGAATATACATATTGAATATGATCCCATAATTTCGCCCCGAATAGTATTTACATCCCCATAATTTGCGGAGTAACCCCCATATATTCCTGTGGAATAATTTCTCCATCTTAAATTTACCCAAAGAATTAAAAAATGCCGGTTTCAAATGTAGTAAATTTCTCAAGCCGGGTCGATCCTTTCGGAATTATTGGAAGAAAAAAGGACATATTATTGTTGAAAAACTGCGTTGCTTTTGGGAAGGTGGTTAATGTCTCTTTCGTACCATGTGTCGCCACTCAGAGCACTGCCGTACTACAAAAGGTAGAACCTGCCACATAAAATGGCACATATGTTCTCCTGATGGTATAAAAGTATTGCGTAATGGCCATCCGAACGCATATATGTTTATTTTTCTTAAATATCTTAAATTAATTTCGATGACTTTGCATATTGGTGTATACTCCATGATTATTAGCATAACAAACTGCAGGATAGTGAAATTGGCGGGATGTATAGGAAGCATGGACGGACAAGAAATTAATACAAAATTGTCGTCGGTAAACTTCATCGAAAGAAGATATTTTGGGTGCCAAGGCAAACTTTGAAGCCCATCACAGTTTGCACGCGGTCTAAAGCGTGAACTGTCTTCGTCCGCTCGAGCACTGGGATCGTGGCTTCTAATTCCACTCGAGGCATGAATGCCTGTGTGCGTTTATTCTGTGTGTAGGTAGCGGCCTTGCGACCGGCTGATCCTCCGTCCAAGGAGTCCTAACGCCTGCTATATGGATTAACAAACTGAAAAAGCGGCCAAAGTCCACAAAGGTTATAGAGCCATATAGGTAGGTAGGTAGATAGACACGCAAGGATAATATTAAATTAAATCTTTAAAAAGATTCAGGGTGTGGACTTGGATAAAACGGTGGAGTGTAGGTTTGAATAGCCATCTTTTAGAACGCGTTAATGAATTGTCGGTCTTCCTGAAAGCGTGAAAGTTTCTAAGCATCTAAGCGGCTATTAGTTACACAGGAAGTTCTCTGCACCGTGGAGTCAGTGAAACGAATACGTCTATATTTCACGTACCGAACATCGAATTTGTTGATGATACTGCACGAATGAATACGATCCTAGCGGCAAGAATCAGTTTTCGATGAAACGCCACAACGCTGAAGTCAATGCCTCACTTTTTGTTTATAATTTCATAAATGTAAATGTGGGCAGTATTATCCGATATTTCCTCATTCAGTTAAATTCTGTTTCATCCATCGTTTTTATAATATTCAGATTACCAAGTGGACGATTTCATTTACTTAAGAAAGAAACCTATCTTTCGTAAAATTATCTCGAATCTGTCCGTTTTGTATATCGCATCAAAGAGTCGGCAATTCTGTCGTAGGTTGATATTGCTGGGTCCTTTTGTCATGAAATGGTAAAAGCCAGCTTCAGTGCTTGAAACTTTAGGATGTGGACTGAGGTTCTGTAGTGAACTGGTCAACCGACCTGAATACACAGTCCCACACAAACCTCAGAAACATGTTATATTACAAAGCATGAAATTCAAAGATGAAGTTGAAATGTTTACGCATGTTAAAAGAACTTGTACCTACGTAGATTAATGTTCATTACAAATCAAAAGATACATACAACGAAATCTGAAATGAATGTAAAATGGGGATGTGGATGCTGATGAAAATATATGCATGTATGTTATGTATTGAGAGAGGAGCATATAAACCACAACATGACAACGCCGATATTATTAAGACTTTTGCCTTACGCAGTATAACATTGTGTAGTCCGTTGAAAGCGAAAGATGTTTCAACGGACTACAAGCTGTTATAACCCAAAAGATAGAACCCTTCGTAACCACTGTCGTGTGAACCCCAAATCCTGCACTCAGATTATTATTGTAATATAATTGCAGAGTTTTCATCATCAGACAAAGAAACCACGCTGTGGAACAGATTCATCTTCCATTAAGAAGATGAATTGTAACGACACAAACCAAATTGGTTCTAGATTAAAAACAAATATTGAACACTACTTTGTAAACAGAGTAATTTTAATGGTTTTTAATATTTTAACAAATCAATATACATCTTAATATTAGTTATTAGTTAATATTAGTTGTATTAGTTAAAAAATATAACACTTATATCTATGACATGGTAATACGAGTAGTATTTTCTACGTGTTGATAATATCCTTCTGAAGATAGTCATTTTGGCCAAAACATGTAAAGGATGACAAATTAAAAATCGTAACTTTTATCAATCAGACTGGGCGGTGGTTAAAAAACTTATATAATATTATTGTTTAGTCGTTAAGACAAGATTTGATATCATTTCATCTTCAATAAAATTTGAAATTGTGGTTATTAACTACTAATTGTGGGACCAAAATATCTTAAATTCGAGAGGCAAAATGGCAGTAAGCCCAGATCAACAGTTATCTTGTCAAGGCGCGGCCAGTGTGTGACAGCGCCTCCAGTGACCAGTCATGAAGATTGCAGTCCTCAAGGCTTATCACCCTTGATATTGTCCACTTGAATTGTTCCGCTAGGTTACAAAACTTGCCTTGAATTCTGTGACATTTCTCCAAATATTGGATTGTAAGGCGTGTTGCAAATGTTCTACATTTGTCAATGTTAGAAATTAAAGATAACTGCTATTTCTAAAGTACAGAATAAAATGCCGGGGAGCCAGAGACACTGTATATTCAGTAATAGTAAAAGTGCCTTTGAAAGAATTTTTACAATAACTTTACATTTTTAACATTTACTTTAGGCCCTTATGAAAATCGCTCAATCGGAAATCAATATTCCTACCAGAAGTCCTACGTGAACGTTATAAAGACATTTACTTAGGACTTTCTGATCAAATTTATACGTGATATAAAAGTACACATGTCAATAAAATATAATTTTTAATGCAGAAAAGTTAAAAGTTATTCAATGGGTTACGGTTACACGCTTTGGAGATTTTGATTCGTCATCATCAGATCTTTACATTATATATGTAGAAAGGACGCTTTACAGGTGCGTTTCAGTAAACATATGATACATGCATATAAAAGATAGTTATAAATATAATACAGGAGAATTTGTTAAAAGTATAAATATTGAAACACATGCGGACATTTTCTGACAAATTTCGTTGGAGGTCTTTAATATAAAAATAGCAAATAATAACCAAGTTCTACTTATATGTAAGTATGTTACAAATAGAAATTATATGAAATAGATTGTTTGTGTTTTCATAAAGCAGTTGTATCTGGAGTAAGATACACCTATAAGTTTCGACTGTATACCGTTGTATGAAGAATTAAGTTGCATCGGTTTTGTTGCTTTGTAATTTTGACGTTTCTGCGGTGATGCATTGTGAAGAATTGCAGTTTGACTGTAGCTAAAGAATTAACCACTCAGCCATGAATTCGTATGGGGGGAGTGGAGATATATCCCTGTCGTTGTTAATCTCGGCAGTAAGTTGAAATTAGTGGTCAGCTTCAAGCCCCTGCCGATTTACTCCCAGGGAAACAGCCCCCGATACACATTTTATAAGAGCTTCAGACTTCAGAGCTGGTTCAGGTATTATGTAGAAGAGAAAAATTACTTTCTCCTGCCAGGAATCGAGCCACAAATTCTCAGCCGTTCAGTCTATAGCCTAGTTTATATACCAACTGAGGTGTTCAGGCTCTTCTAAACAATAAAATGACATCAGATTCCATTAGAGTGATGTCTTAAATTATTTATCTGATAGACAACATACTGTGTGGCGTATAGACCAGTTGCTAAGAGGTGACTCTGTAAAGATCAGCCGTTGCTAGTTAATGTCAGCATGCAACAATAGAGAATGTGTAAGATTTGAGGCTTTCACGGCGGTGACTATGAAGAAAGCAGTCTTCTGGGATTTGGCACCGTGTATAAGTGGTGTTAACCGACGTTTCGGAGGAACGTATCACCTCCATCTTCAGGGTAGAAGAAAATATAAGAATTCTGCAAACGAAGAGACCGTGAGAACCGGTAAAAGCAGACTGTTTGGACGTCGGTTAACACCACTTATACACGGTGCCAAATCCCAGAAGACTGCTTTCTTCATAGTCACCGCCGTGAAAGCCTCAAATCTTACACATTGTTCCTCTATGGGGAGGCTACTCAACGACACATTCGACGACTCGAGACGCTACGAACCAAGAAGACTAAACTACTCTGTGCCCTTCCCTTCCTTCTTAGATGCCGAGACCAAAACACCATCCCTCGTTTCCTTCAGTTCAAACACCATATAAATTCTGACGCTGCCGATATAGCTGTGTATTTCCAAACAGTCTGCTTTTACCGGTTCTCACGGTCTCTTCGCTTGCAGAATTCTTATATTTTCTTCTACCCTGAAGATGGAGGCGATACGTTCCTCCGAAACGTCGGTTAACACCACTTATACACGGTGCCAAATCCCAGAAGACTGCTTTCTAATAGAGAATGTGTCACGATACGTGACTGGTATAGCCGTTGCTACGTAGCGCTCGCGACATAAGAGTGCGCGGTGACGTCACACAACAATAGAAGAGGTGGTGTAAGAGGTGTCCCCTGTGAACTGTTCCGAGGCTATATGACTTGATCGAACTTTTTCTATTTAGTGAGTGTGTGCAGTGCAGTTGAAGGTTTAATTGTGGAGTGTTAAGAAGCGGACAACGGAAGGAGAAGAATCTCCATTGCTAAAATTCTTTAGCAGAAACGTCTAGTGAAAACACAGCAGAGGAATAGCCATTTTGAAGAGCTGTTACAACGTAGACTAGTAAAATTAGACTGATAAGGCTAAATGTGGAGTGATTTTTAGTGTGGAAATCAGCAATAATTTTATAGTTATTTATAACCACAATCTGTAAGTAAGATCTATTCATCAATCCAAACCCGCGTCTATAGTCACTAATGCACGTGATAATACAAAACCGCATAATTTATGACCATACTTCCTTCAGTTCAATGCGAAATTAAGTATCCAGTTTATGATATAAATTTTGATGACCACTGAGGTCATTGCCACAGGTTTGTGATTAACATTCCTGTTTCATATTGTGGTTCAGCCTCAAGGGAGAAGACAACTTTGGAAACCTGTGTTTAGATAGGATAATATTAAAGTGGGAGAAATAGGTTCAAAAGACAGGAAATAGATTTGACTAGTTCAGGATGCAAGTCCAAATGAGGGACTTCTGTAGACAAGGTGATGAACCTGGTCAGTAAACTGTGTCACACTGTTGAGCCTGGACTGTGATTTTTATGGCTTCAGTCAGTTCCTTTAATTGCATTCCAAATAAAAATTAGTCGCTACATTGTAGTTATCATTTAGAATCACTGACCAAATTTTGTTCAACTGAACAGTGATGCAACATTGAAAAATAATCAAGACACTCAAACAGTTAGTCATATGACTGGTACTCAAACACCTGGCAATTTTATTTGCAGAACCGAAAACTGAACCAGCGACTCAGCAGGATCAGCCAGCAAATGCAGTCCCTACGGCTGCAGCCTGACACAGGCATGGCAAGTGAAGCCATCCTGATGTCACCTGTCGAGAAGTTCAGCCCGGGTACAGAGATGGTGACCCTTGTGCCCTCAACAGCGGACAGTCAGAGCCTGAGGATCGAGGAGGCAGATGGGATGCAGCTGGAGACAGAGAAACCGAGGCTCCACGAGCTAGAGAACAAGCTCCAAAAGGTGACAACCGAGAATGAGGCCTTGAGGAAAGGCATGCATGAGATCCTGGACAGCATTCACAACCAAGATGGTACACTTCTTAGTAGTATTCACGAGTGAACTAGTGGGTGTAAGGAGAATGGTGGCATTCATGGTTCTGTGTGCCCCTGTGCTTTAAAGTGATATTGTTCTAGGTTCAAGCAGTATGCAGGTGGAGTCCAACACTCTGGAGAGACTGCTTGAAGCACTGGACTCGAGACATCTGAGCGGGTGGTACCATCCAGCCATGAGACTACAGGCGCAGCTGCAGTCTGTGGAGGGGAGCAACGCTGTGTTGCGAGAACAGCTACAGACCACTCGGTACATTCACTAACACCTGACAGTGGTTATGAAGGAACATGTCATCTTTAATATTCCCAAATTTTATGTTTGGTACAGGTGAAAGTTTCAGCCAATGAGCAGAATAATTCAAGCTTAGATTCCTCTGAATGAGAATCTAAATTTCTTATCCTTTCCAGACCAAAGACATAAGGAGGCAGCCATCTGTTCTTATTCATTATTGTCCTCTCCATTCTCATATTTCTTATAAAACTTTTTCTCCATTATCTTCTCCACTTCTTCCCCTCCTGTTCCTTTCTGAGAAGGATTCAAAGACCACGAGGTCCCTTTGGATACAGTTTACTGTCCATGCCCTTAAAGACTACTGTCTTCTGGGATGTGGTAGACAGGTACTGCACTACATAGTGTGATATCCCAGAAAACAGCAGTCTTCATAGGCACTGATGCAAGAACTCAGACCTCACATATGCCTCTGTTGCAGACTGGAAGGAACCAAGACTTCACAACAGCTGCAGAAAGCACTTCTGAGAGTGGAGCAGCTGGAGACCAGTTTGGCAACAGTGCAAGAAGGAAGGGTGGGTCAGAGGGCCCAGGTTTGTGATGAGATGCACCTCCCTCCAGACTTGCCTCTTTCCAGTGCAGAAATTATTTCAAAACTCAACATGCATCTCCTGCATGTTTTGGATGTAGGTATACCATCTTCAGGAGCATCCGAAATTTCTGAGCACTATACGAGGTCTGACAATAAAGTTCGCGAACTCGCAACTGTGTGCTTGCCTTGGCAGCAGTGAACAGAAATCTCAGTAGTTTTGATGACATTGGCATATCTGCATCAACCAAGTTTAGTATTTGGAAGTACTGAAGAGGCTGCATGAAAAAATTACATAGAAACGACCCAAACTTTTGCCAACTCATGGATCTGGCATCATGACAATCCACCTGCTCACATGGCACTGTCTCTGGGAGTTTTTAGCAAGTAAACAAATAACTGTGCTGGAACACCCTCCCTATTGACCAGATCTAGCCATCAGTGACCTTTTTCTATTCCTGAAGATAAAGACAATATTGAAAGGAAGGCGTTTTGATGACACTGATGACGTCAGGAGTAATACGACAGCAGCTCTGAAGACCAGTCCACAAAACCAGTTCCAAAATTGTTTTGAAGGGTGGATTAGGCACTGGCATCAGTACATAGTTTCCCAAGGGGAGTACTCTGAAGGCAACCACAGTGATATTCAGCAACGAGGTATGTAGCACTTTTACCATTGATGAGTTCACGAACTTTATTGTCAGACCATGTAATCTGAAAAATGTATTTTGTCTCATAACTTTAAATGCCTGAGAATGGGAGTCAATAAATACAGTGATAAAGAGTGCAATGTTAAACCTTTGTGAATACAGCAATGAACCTTTTGTTTCTGTGAAAATATACTCTGTTAACCAGCTGCGACTTTTTTTTCTTTAACTTTTCTATGTTATGTGTGTCTTCTACAAACCAAGCCCCTCCATCTCTTCACTCTCCTTCTAAAGCTGCTTCTCTCAATTTCTTTCCATGTTCTTCCTCCTGCATAACATCTTTCCAAAGCTGCTGTTCCCATTTTGATCCTGATCTTCCTCAGACATTTTCCTTTGAGTTCCATGTTCAATAACTTTGGGATTCTATCTTCATTCATTCTTAAAACATGCTCATACCATCTTAGTCTGTTATTTATTGATTTTATTTGCTTTTAAAATCTCTCTCTTCTGAATTTTCCTTATGAACTGCTTACATATTTCATCTGTTATTAAACATATTCTTCCCTTAGGCATTTTTCATTTCCAGAATATGCCCAAAAATAACTGTTAACCTTTTCCTGCAGTTTTTGTTCCCTCAGTACTTCCTTCGTTTTCTCTTTCATGTGACCAGCTGATTGGCTGCCAGATATTCATGGAAAACCCTGAACCAAGCTAGGTCCAGTGGCTGGCAGTTAATTTGCGCTGGATCAAAAATAATTAATTTAATTGCTTGATTTATAGGAGTATATGAAACAAGAGGAAAGGAACATAACTTTGGGAAAGAGACTTGAACAATTTTACAAAAACTATAACATATTACACCATCAGGTGGGTCTGCTGTACAAGCAATATGATTCTGAGAAAAGTGCCTGGAAGAAGTCACAGGCAGACATTGAAGCAGAAAGGGAGAAGTTGAAAGAACATGTTGAGAGCATGAAGGTTAAACTGAAAGAATATGATGGACACTGGGAGGTGCTGAGTAAGGGTGAAGATGAACAGAAACAGCTGATAGCTGAGAATGCGAAGCAAATAGCCCTCACCATGGCCAACATGACAGTACTGGGCAGAAAGTGCAAGGCACTGCAGAACCTGGAGAGCTGCATGCGTAAACAGAACAGAAAGCTGAAAGATGAGATGGCATCCATGGAATGTGCAATGACACAGAGAATTGGGGAGCTTCAGAGGCACAAGGTATGTACCTTATGAGTAAGTCATTTTTATGTGGGTTGGTTACTAAAGCACACAATCTGGTGGACCAGACTAGAGCCCTTTTAACTGTCCTTACTGAGCGCCACATTGGCGGACCACAAGGTAAGCACTTGGATAATTGCCATTACATTTGCAACAGTGCCAGCTGTTGGAAATATTGACATGCAACAGCAGTACTGCCACTGACTCCAGTATTGAGTCCTGAGTGGTGTGTGGGGGGGGGGAGATCCAATTCGAATCCCAGCCCAGACCATATGACTTTTGAGGGGTATCCTACAATCCTGTCAGTAGCTAGATTCCATAGCACTGAATGGCAGGATGGTAGATGAATGTTGAGAGGATTTGGAAGGAAGCAGTCATGGTGTAATTGAGGAACTCCCAAAAAAATTCTTAAGGTACTGAGGAAAACCACATAAAACCTTAGTGACTATAACCAGTGCCCAGCCGAGACTTAAACTCGGCATCTCCAAAATATGAATGAAGCGCAGTATCACTCTGCCAACCCATCTTGTTTTTTTCCTGTTAGTCCTCCAGATAATGCAAGGATAGAATCTTCAGTAGGGTACTTATGCACCCCTCTCATCATCCTAATAGTTGGTTGGATGTTACATAAGCTTATTCAGCTGAGACAGTGGCATGAAATAACCTAAAAATCTGCACTATAAATCTTGATAGGCGTGGCCTTGTGAATGTTTCAGAATCCTACGCTGGCTGCATACTCAGGGTCAGTGTGATGATGTCACACCCCCTCTGAGTAGTCCTCTTCATGTTGATAAGGTGACTGATAGAGTTGTGGGGTCTTGTTGTTTGTCATTACTTCAATGACAACCCACTTCTTTGGAAGAGTTTGTTGGTCCTGAAAAGGACGTGGTTGCTGAGATGTTTGATCGGTGAGGTTGCGCGGCGCACGCCGGTAGAGAAAGGGGTTAGTTGCGGTGTGCTGACTGGCCACAGTGCGGCCGTTGCTTGCTGGAGGCTGCTTGATCGCAGTGCGACAGTTGCTTGGCTGCTGGAAAATGCTTGCTCACGGAGCGCGCGGTTGTAGGAGTGATGAGGCGGTAGCTACGCCAGTTGCCCAATGCGTCAGGCATGACCGCCGGCAAGTCCGGGCAGCCTAGTTACCCAGTGAGTCGGGTGCGACAGCCGGGGCGGCCATTCTTGGCGCAGTGCCGAGCTGATGCCTCCGAAGACCGAGCGCTGGCGACGAAGCTTGCTGGCTGATGTTGCTTGAGTGAAGTCTAATTGTCGACTGATCGTAGACTGCTGATTGACTGATGCTGCCAGTTTGGAGCTGCTCCTCTTTATACAAGTGTGCATGAGGAGTGCTGATTGGCTAGCACGCATAGTGATGTGGATGCGGGCTAGCAGCAAGTGCTGTAAAAATGTGAATGTTGTAGGCAATTTGATTGGTTAGTGCCCGTGATGGTGAAAAGTGAGCTGGATGGTGAGCGTTGTAAAAATGCGTGGTAATATGTGGGATGTTCCCACAGAGTAATGTCAAGTTTATCAGTCCTAACCCCCCTCCCCCCAACTGTAGGCCTGGTGCCATGTTGCTTCAACTAGAGAGTGGTAACCCGTCCATCTATTTTCCTCAATCACTTTTTAACTGCGGTTCAGTTGTAACTTCTTGGGCAGATTTTATGTTTAGTCTTGAGGCTACCTCTCTTCCCTCTCCACGTTGCTTAACCTCGAGGAAGGCAATCCATCAGCAGGCCTGTTCCTTTCTATACGGTAGAGACTGGGTGGTTTGGTTAGTTCCATGCTTGGCTAAGGAACAGTTCTTCAAACTGAACCAAGCATAGTATCTGTAAGGTTCTTGTTTCTGGGTGCAATGACTGACACCAGATTTTTCAG
This sequence comes from Cryptotermes secundus, assembly GCF_002891405.2. NCBI lineage: Eukaryota > Metazoa > Arthropoda > Insecta > Blattodea > Kalotermitidae > Cryptotermes > Cryptotermes secundus. The sequence goes on from NW_019726318.1 coordinate 67,137, forward strand.
ATAGACCTATCTGAATAGGTACCTCCCCAACTTTCCACCAGGCAACAGAAACAGGTGCAGTTTCTGAAATGTATTCTGTTTGGAATAACAGACACTTGATGAAGTCCAAAAGCCTAGCAGTACTGAATGCCAAAAAGTTTATAGAATGTGGTAAAATCCAACATATTTCAATGGTAAGTTGCAACACTTCTAACATTTATTTTGCAGGAAATGTCGACATACAGAATCTCAGCCCTGCAGGGCATGTTAGAGGACTCTGTTCCACTCACAGTGCTGGAAGCCGCAAACAAACATTTCGATGAGCTGACATCCAAGTACAGAGATCTGCTTCAGAAGGAGAAAGGCCTGGTAAGATGCATGTGATCATGAAAGGGGGGAAATCTAAAATAGTGGAAAGCACAAAAGTGCCTCAGTCAGTTTCCTTCAGTAGTAACAACCCATTCTGATGTACTACACAAGCATTTTCATTGGAAAAGAGAATCTCAGGACAGAAGGTCTAGTCAGAAAATATGCATGTGGGACAGGACAAGTGAGCACATAAGGCAGTATTGTGTTCCGTCTGTAAGGTGTGTGAGAGCCAACTGACAGTGTGTCTGTAGGGAGAGGTGAAGACTGTGCAGAAGGGCAAAGAAGAACTGCAGAGTGCGTTACAGGCAGCCAGAGAGAAAGTTCACTCATTGGAAGTTCTGATGACATCTCTGAACCAGGACATGGTCACGCAGGACACACATGAGAACCAGGCAAGTTTCACTCAGCTACAACACACAGTATTTATGTGAAATTGAGGTCCTCACAGGCGTGGAAATTCTCAGGATAATACTGCTGTATAGTCGGGTAGACACATACCAGTGTCTCAGAACCTGCTGCCTCCATCTTCAGGGTGGAAAAGAGGCAGGACGTTCCTCCACACCCTGGTCAGAATTTGAACAGGTATCTTCCGGATTTTAATATTCTGTGTGTTCACTTAGAAAGTAATGACTGACTTTTGTGGTGTTACTTTTTCCAGCTCTCGCCGCTGTCAAAGAAGCTGGGAACCATGGAGCTGAAAGAATTGAGTGAGAAACAGAGGGCAGATCGTGCTGACAAAATGTATAACATATTGAAAGGTATGTGCTGGTGCATTAGTTCCTTGGGCAAACAGAATTACAAAGAAGAGTTGTGCTTGCTTCCTGCTCGGAGTGTGATTTCTGTCCAGGGCAAAAGCTTTCTCTACGTAAGTATATCAAGGCTGACTCTGGAATCCACTGCACTGCCTATCAGATCCTTGGGGTACACAGGCCAGAGCTTGAAGCTGACCACTCATCTCCATCTAGTATTCATGAACATCAATATCACCTTACAATCTTAATAGCGTGCATCCTGTTGCGTTTCATAAATGCACCGCGCCCTTCTTCTTCCTCTCCACTGATTACTACAAATCACCATTATTCTTACGAAGAGGAAGGGCACCGCGCAATCGTTACTGGCCCTATTGTCGGTTCTCAAGCTCCCCTAGATGGAGATGGGGTATCCAAGCTAGGAGGAGGAAGCTACACTCAATCAGTGGCTTAGATAAAACCAGATACAATTTAATAACAAAATACAATACATAAATAACAAAAGACACATTTTACCAAGAAACATAGACAAGCTCCTTTAGACTAGCAATCTCCCGTCGGCACCACTTGTGTCGACGGTGGAATTATCAAAACGTTAAGCCCTCCGGCCATATAACGCAAGTCTAAATTCTGAGACTAAAAAAAAAACCAAACCAAAACCAATGCGCGCGTCGCAAGCGTTCCTGCAACGGCTTGCGACCACAGGCAGTCCTTACTGGCCAGCAGATAACCAAAGGGAATTTAAAACATCCCCAGCCGAAACCAATATTTTCCACCACAACCCTGCTGGCTGGTAAACAACCTTCCAAGTCGACTTGGACTAAACGACTGCACTGCACAAGTCTCCCCTTCACAAGAGGGTACCTGGGACCACGTGACTGACGTCAGGTTACCGGATAGTGGGGATGGAAACCATCACAGGAATGATGATGACGTCATCGTGAGCGGGTTAAAGCTTAGCACGGCTCATAAATAAGATATACAAAAGTATATAAGGTAAGCAGTCTACACAACAATATTCTGTATATAATGTAAGCAGTCTACACAACAATATTCTGTATTTAAAAACAAAGAAGACACTACTTATCAACTTTTGCTTTTATTATGCTTATTTGAAGAATTAGATGATAATTAATTGCAATTCATCAGGTCATATTTAAGCATTGTATGCCTGATGATGACCCGGTATAAGGATCAAAATATGTTGCATCTCTAAAAGCATAATAAAAGCAAATGTTGATACAGTAGTGTCTTCTTTGTTTTTAAATACAGAATAATGTTGTGTAGATAGCATACCTTACATGTTTTTGTCTGTCTTATCAATATCATCCTTTCCCACATTAGGCTTGTTGGAACCTGTTACATGTATTACAAAACAGAATCCTTCCATTGTTTCAGAGGTTTTCTCAAACTGCTTTCTTCTTTTGCTTGATAATTTAAGACCTGCTTTGGAATCCTCTAGCAGCTCATCCTGTAAGCGTGTTCTTTCTGATTTTTTCTATATTCTATAAATTCTGTTAATTGTGAAATCTGTATTCTGTCATAATTCTTCTATAGCCAAAATGGCTTTATCTCAATAGTCTTAATTACTGGACCTTAGTAAATAAGACTGCCTCTTATCACAGAAATCTTATTTCCCTTACACTTTATGAGGGAAATAGATCCAGTTTCCAAAACATTATATTTGAGAACACTCAAAACAATGGATAATATCCAGACTTATAGTCATGGTTACCGCTGCACACGGTGGAGTAACTGTGACTATCTTAGCTAACATGTTACAGGTAGTAATGACGCCATCCTCAATGAGGTTGGCCGAACTATAGCTGTGTCTTTGGTGGGGACACATCATGGACCAGGGATGTGTTGGGACAACTCATGGTCCCGCTGGGCAACGACAGTCTCAGGGTCTGGATTAGTATGACCTACCAGGACTGGCGGCTAAGTTCCCATAAAGGCAATGGCATTATGACCAGAGCCTCCCACGCGGCGCATAATGACTCTTGAGTATCACTATCGCCTACCTGGGACGAATGCCGGAGAGCACTCCTATGGGGGTAGCTACGGCTATTTGAGTTGTATCCCTAGAGTACCGATAAGGTGCCGCAAGCCTTCAGGCTCAACACTCTGAAACGGTTTGACCAACCCATGTGGAGAGGTGGGAATGGGGGATCTTATAGGCCACCCCCAGGGGCGACGTTCTCATGCAGGTTTCCTTGGTCACAACCTCATGACTAGCTGGTATCGCATTCCCATTAATCATCTGGGATACCCCTCCCCCCCGAACAGGCACTCTAGGTCCTAGGGTCTTGTGAGGGTCTTATCCATAACAGGACCAAACCACCTAAGCCAAGGTGTGAGGCATCGTGCTGAGGGCTGCGTGGCACTGGGGTGGTAATTAGCCAGTGTCTTGGAACGATCCCCTCGGGGCACCAGGCAGCACCCCGTTGTATTCATGCCTTCCACCCATATGGGGTGCTGTGGGTGGCGACCTTTTAAATTCCCATGACTTGTGGGACCAAAATGAAAGGAACCAAAAAAGAAACCGGTCTTAAGGACCTTAAACTGAAGAGGGACCCCCTTCCAAGGGGATCCCTATGAGAAATGCTTCATCAGGGGGGCTGGAATCTCTGGTGAACCACCAAGGAACCCAAGTGCAACCAGCGAACCTGCTGTTGAAATTTCAGCCAAAGGCAGGGACAAACCAGTGGTTCAAAACCTGCCTGAGGTAAAACCAAAAACTACTCTCCTGGGAGTCAGTAGTACTGACACACCACTGCAAGGAGCTAATACTTCTAGCACACCTGCAGAAGGAGGACTGGGACACCTAGTCTCTGGAGTAGGTGGAGTCCGTCTAGCGAAGAAGGCATTGTCTGGATGCGCTAGACGGAAATTAAGAAAGGCAAGAGCTGGGGCAGAAAAAGCAGGAACTGGGGGCAGTCAGCAACCAGGAAATGCAGGCTCGCCCAAGCAGGGAGAAACCCCCACCAAAACCCTTAAGAGGCCAAGGTTGGAGGGCAGTACCCCTACGGAAACGGCCAGAAATGCGAAAAGGACCAGGGACTCTAGGGGACCAGGGACTTACAAGGAGGCTCTGATCAATATAAAGGAAACTTATCCTCAGGATAAGCTTATCGAAGATGACCAGAATTCCATTCTGGAAACACTGGGGGAGGTGCTACATAGGACTCCAAAGGGAGAACTCCCACGCCTGAAATCCTATAGACTAGTGGGAGGTGCACTTATTTATGCATGCGCCGACCAACAGTCTAGTCGATTGCTCACCAAAGCTATTGACAAACACAGGCTGGAATAAGGGGCCAGGCTGAAGGCTACTGATGCCAGGAACCTGCCCAAGCCTGTTAAAGTGGCTCTCCAGATTAGGGACAAAGTTGACCAGAATCAGGAAGAGCTGCTGAAATGGATTGCTGACCTCAACCCAGGACTTCATACTGAGAACTGGAGGGTAATCGATAAGCAATCTGAGCCGAAAGGCCAGAGGCTTACCTTATTCATAGACCGGGACTCTTATACAATTATACAGAGGACCGGTTACAAGATATTCATAGGATACTCACAGGGGACTGTTAAGGTGCTGAAAGATCCTGAAATTCAGCACCGGACAGAACTTGTGTCAGACAGAGCATCCTAGTCTCTGAGGGGGAGGGGGATGAGATACCCACTCCCTTGGATGATCGAAGTAAAGCGGATAAGGTGACCCCTTCACATGGAACCCAGTCCGAGGACGGGGAGGGAAATAAGATGGAAACTGACCCCTCCCCAATTGGAAGAGATAACTTACCTAAATATACATACACCTAATAAATCTATACACACACACACACACAGCACATACACATACAGTGGAACCTCGCTTAATGAGCACCTCTCATAATGAGTAATTCGCATAATGAGCGAAACAAATTGTAAAAAAATGACTCACTTTACGAGCGACATTTCACATAATGAGTGACGAGAAGGGAAGTCCCGGATTGTGCGCTTGCTACATCAGTCTGTGTTTAGCACTCATTCCACCAGCGTCTTAGTGTCGCTTGTGATCACACATTTTTCCAAACTTGTGTTCAGACATATTATTTGTGATTTTTTGTGCAAAAATGTCCCCCAAAGAAAAGCCACAAAAAGACAGCCATAAGAGAATAAAAATAACCGTAGAAATGAAACGTAAAATCATTGAAAAGTGAGAACAAAGTGTGAGCGTGGCTGATCTAGCACGCACCTACAATTGGTCTACATCAACGATTTGCACAATTTGGAGTTGCATTGTGTTTCACAGCAAGTATTTGTGGAGGAGAGTTTGTCAGAGGAGGAGGAGGTAACAGCAAAGCAACAATCTTCTGGCGCAATAAAAGAAATGCTGAAAGCATGGGAAACTGTTGCATCGTACATTGAGAAGCATCACCCTAATAAGGCAGAGGCTATGTGCGCTACAAATTTGTTTAATGTTAATGGTGTGTTGCATTGGTTGTATTGTGTTGTTGGTTCATTCCGCATAGAAGAAAAGAAGATAATTCACGCTCCTTAACAATGTATATATAATTTTCTTTGAATAAACGTTATACATAAATTTTTTTGAGTATTTTTTTCGGCATGGAACGCATTATCGTATTTTACATTAATTTATAATGGAAAAATTGTTTCGCATTACAAGTAAGATTCTGGAACGAATTATGCTTGTTTAGCGAGGTTCCACTGTATTATGAAATTTCTTCAGATTAACCTACACCACAGCAAAGTGGCCATGGCAACTCTATGCCAGCAACTAGCTGAGGGAAAGGCAGCTATAGCACTTATTCAGGAACTTTGGTTATACAAGGGTTAAATAAGGGGCTTAACTAACCCAGGGGGAACAGTTCACTCTGCTGTACCTGGTAACAATGCAAGATCCTGTGTTTATATCAGGAATCATATTAATGCCTTGACTTTGCTGGAGCTCTGTTCTAGGGACACAATGGCAGTGAGGATAACATACACAGTGTGTCCAGGTTCTGTTAGAACTGTGTTAATTCAAAATACAAGACGTGAATTATTTTCAAAATTTCACTCTTTTTATTCAAAATAGTCTCCTTCTGAATCAATACATAGCTGGAATCTACTGAAAAGTTTTTGAAAACAGTTACTGTACTCCTTTTGTGGAATCACATTTAAAACTGTGGTACATTCCCTTTGGATATCTTGGATGGTGTCATGACGGTCTCCTTTCATCGCCAACTTAACTTTTGGGAACAACCAGAAATCTGCTGGAGCCAAATCTGGCAAATACGGAAGATGATCAACGACTGTGATACTTTTTCTGGCCAAAAAAATGGCACACGATCTTCGATTTGTGGGGTGGGGCATTGTCATGGAGGAGCGACCAGGAACCTTGCTCTCGATATTGAGGTCGAATTCGAAGAATTCTCACCCACAAACAATTGGGACTCAGATAATAATCAGAATTCACTGCTTGACCTTCTGGCAGAAATTCCTTGTGAATGATTCCTTTGGAATCGAAGAAAACGGTTAGCAGTGTCTTTACTCAACTCCTTTGCATGCAAATGTTCTTTGGTTTCAGCTTTTCTGTGCTCAACCACCCCCTACTCTGCCACTTTGTGAACTGCTCATATTGAAAACACCATGTCTCATCACCAGTAACAATCGATTTTGTAAATTTTGTATCACTTTGGGCCGACCATAACATGTCTTTGCAGTGTTCCACTCTGGCATGTTTTTCATCGCCTGACAGCACGTGCGGTACAAACTGCGCATAGATCTTCCATTTGCCCAAATCCTCGGTCAAAATTTGATGCACAGTACTTTTTGGTATTTCCAAAAGCTCCTCGATGAGCCTTGCAAAAACACATTTCTGATGCAAGGAATTTGGTCATTTTTTTCACATTTTCTTCAGTGAAACTTTGATGAATGTGGATCATCTTCACTGTCCTCCCTGCCATCATGAAATATAGCATACCATCGAAAAATGTTTGAGCGACTTGAACAATCACTACCGTACACACTTTTCCTCATTTCGTATGCTTCTCCGGCTGTTTTGCCTAACTTCAAACAAAATTTTATGTTGGCTCCCTGTTCAACCGCCATTTTCCAACAAGATTCAGAACAGCACTGTTACATTCAAGGTAACACATTATAGACAGCCGCAGCTGAAACTTCAGGAATCTTAACACCACAACTCGCCAACAGATGGCATTGCAGGGCAAAATTTAAAAAAATGAGTCCTAACGGATCCTGGACACACCGTGTACACATATCGAGGGGGCAGTAGGGAGCTGATTGTTGCTTCAGCCTACCTTCCATATGATTCGGATGAACCACCACCAACTAAGGAAATGAGGGACATCAGAGATTACTGCCATAGCAGGAAAAAGCAACTCATCATTGGGTGTGATGCCAACACACACCACATCTTGTGGGGAAGGACCGGCACCAACCCAAGGGGAGAGAGCCTCATGGAATTTCTGGTGAGTTTGAACCTGAATATTCTAAACCATGGTAACAAACCTACCTTTGTGGTTTGCAATAGGAAGGATGTTATTGATTTGACACTAGGGACAAATAACATAGGAAACCTGGTAAGTAACTGGCATCTATCTGATGAGCCATCTCTATCTGACCACAGATACATATAGAATAGAATAGAATATATAAGGGGTAGGCCTTCTCAGCCCTTGCACCGCGACCTTAGGTCTATTGTGCTTCCCCTTTTTTTAATTATTCCCTCAGCAACCCCACGCTTCGGATGAAGCACAGGATTTTGGATGTGGGGGCATCAAAATAGTCAGTTGGTTCCATAAAAAACTGACCCAAGTGACGTAGTCTTAAATAAGCTAAAGCCTCACATTCACACAGGACGTGTATGGCTGTTTCATTTTCTATCTGACACCTCTCACAAGTAGGACTGTCACTTAGAACCAGTTTGAACAGGTGTCCTTTGAGGTGACAGTGTCCTGTAAGTAGTCCTACAACCCATCGTAGCTGGTTCCTGTTGAGCTTCAACATTTCCTTTGCTCTTTTAGCGGAAGGTCCTCGTATGAGTCTCTTTGTTTGCCTGAGTCAAGTTAAGGATTCCCAGTATTTCTTATGTTTCATGTTAGTCCAGTCCATGATTGCCTGTTTGGCAATTCATAGAGAGGTGCCACAGGCTGGTTCAGGTTCTATGAACGGATGTTCAGTTCCAATTTTAGCTAATTGGTCTGCTGCTTCATTTCCAACAATACCCTCATGCCCCGGCACCCATATTAGTTGTACCCTGTTATGTTTGGCCAGTTCCATGAGGGTTTGGTGGCAATCCCAGACCAATTTTGAATTGATCTGGTGTCTGTCAAGCGCTTTAAGTGCAGCTTGGCTGTCAGATAGAATGTAGATGTTCCTATTTCTATAGTTCCTATCTAAATTCTCCATAATACAAGCTTTAATGGCATATACTTCTGCCAGGAATATTGTCGTGTACTGCCCAAGGCTGAAACTAAGTTTCCGCCTCGTGCCATGGCAGTACACACCAGCTCCGGTGCCCTTATTTTTCTTGGAACCATCTGTATACCATATCAGTCCCCCTTTTCTATTGGGTCGAAACCCGTCCTTCTATTCACTCCTGTCAGGAAATCTGACCGTGAAGGATTTTTCATATACATGTCTCAGTATCATTTTGTCAGACCCCATTTGTAATATGGGTTCTTTTTTCATGTCCTGAGTCATGTATGCATAAAACCATCAGATCTAGGTTTCCATTGTCCACTGCACTGGAGACGGTAAGTTCCTGTCCTGGTCTCTACATCCAAGGAGTATCTCTAGTGCAGCTGTTGGAGATGTTCGAAATTCTCCTGTGATACCTAAGCAAGCCAATCTTTGCAATTTGCTAAGTTCTGTCCTGCTTGTCTTAAATTTAACTCTGGGCCACCGAACTGTGGCACCATAAGTAATTATGGGTCTTACAACTGCAGTGTATATCCAATGTATAACATGTGGCTGCAGTCCCCAAGTTTCACCAAACATGCTTCTGCATGTCCAGAAAGCCTTATAGGCCTTGTTAATGACCTTGTCCAGCTGTTTTCTCCATGTCAGTCCCTTGTCTAATTCTAGACCAAGGTACTTGACATCGCTGGAGAGCTGGATCATCTTATTGAAGAGGGTCGGTTCCTTAAGGCCCTTTATATTTCTCTTCCTGGTAAATGGTATAATTATCATCTTATTAGGATTGATGGAAAGACTTGTTCCTTCGCACCATTGTTGGACTGTATACAGAGCTGTTTGAAGATGCTCTGATACTGTCAAAAGGAATTTTCCGTTTATGAGGATTGCTATATCATCAGCACATCCTACTGTATAATACCCATCATCATTAAGTCCCCATAGGAGATCGTCTATGACCAGGTCCCAGAGCAGAGGCGAGAGTACGCCCCCCTGCGGATAACCCCTAGACGTGGACACCCCCAGGGTTTCTCCTGATAATGTAACAGCTATGGTTCTGCCTTCCAGCATAGCACTGATCCACCTGCATATTGCAGGCTCTATGCCATGCTTTCCAGCGGCCTGTTTGATTATATCAATTAAGGTTCTATCGAACGCTCCCTCTATATCAAGGAATGCTCCTAAGGCAATATCCTTGTGTTCAGTCGCACTTTCTATGCGTGTTACCACATTGTGTAGTGCACTTTCGGTAGATTTACATGTTTGGTAGGCATGTTGGTTTTGGTGTCGAGGATATGTCCTCAATACCCTGTCCCTGATATGCCTATCCACTAGTTTCTCTATCGTTTTCAAAAGGAAAGACAACAGGCTGATAGGACGATAAGCCTTAGCCTCGGTATAATCAAGTTTCCCAGGCTTTGGAATAAACGTCACCTTAACTTGCCTCCAGGCTGTGGGGATGAAATGATATGCCAAGCAGGCTCTATATATGTGACATAGGTGTGGAACTAAGAGTTCTGTCCCATGTTGCAAAATTGCTGGTACAATTCCATCCGTTCCCACTGATTTAAATGGTCTAAAAGTGTTCGGTGCCCATCTTATTCTTGATTGATTAATTATGACTTTGGCCAGGTTCCAGTCTACCCTGTTCATCTTGCTTTGGCAAGTGTCCAGGTTCTGCTGACCCTGTCCATCGTCCAATTTTGTCAATCAATTTTGAACCAGGAAAGTGAATCATGAATAATTCGTTCAGTGTCTCCCTTCCTGTTTGAGTGTACTGTCCGTTAGGCAGCTTAATCACGCTGACCTTATTGGTCGCCTGTTTTGCCATGATCCTCATGAGTCTGGCACTGCCTGGTAAATCACTGATCTCCTGGCAGTGCCGCCTCCATGAGAATCACTTGGCTTTCCTTATTTCTTTGTTGTAACGGGTCAGGGCTTTCTTATAGGTGTCCCACTGCCCAGTTCTTTTAACTGTATTAAACAGCTTCCTTATTTTGGTTCTAAGCCCACTCAGCTCTTTACTCCACCAAGGCGTTCTCATTGGTCTACGAGCGGTCTTAGCCGGACAATTCTGATTAAAGGACGAGATAATAGCCCGTTGTAACTGGTCAGTGGACTGATCCGCATCGTTCATTGTGCATATATTACGCTAGATGGCCTCTAGATTTACCTTTAGGTCGTCTTTGTAAGACTCCCAATTTTTTCTCTTAGGATTCCTATAAGTAGTTTGATCTACTGTGATGTTACTTATTTTAAAGCATATATGTCTGTGATCCGATAGAGACGGCTCATCAGATACATGCCAGTTACTTACCAGGTTCCCTCTATTATTTGTCCCTAGTGTCAAATCAATAACCTCCTTCCTATTGCAAACCACAAAGGTAGGTTCGTTACCATGGTTTAGAATATTCAGGTTCGAACTCACCAGAAATTCCATAAGGCTCTCTCCCCTTGGGTTAGTGCTGGTGCTCCCCACAAGATGTGGTGCACGTTGGCATCACACCCAATGATGAGTTGCTTTTTCCTGCTAAAGCAGTAGTCGATATCCCTCATTTGCTTAGTTGGTGGTGGTTCATCCGATTCGTATGGAAGGTAGATTGAAGCAACTATCAGCTGCTTGCTGCCTTCTCGATACAGGTATGTTATCCTTACCGCTGTTGTGTCCCTAGAACAGAGCTCCAGCAAAGGCAAGTCATTAACATGATTCCTGATATAAACACAAGATCTTGCATTATTACTGGGTATAACAGAGTAAACTGTTCCCCCTGTATTATTTAAGCCCCTTATTCGACTCCTGTATGTTCCTCCTCTTTCTCGGACTGGGTTCCATGTGAAGAGGTCCCCTGATCAATTTTACTTCGGTCATCCGGGGGTCTGAGTACTTCATCCCCTTCCTCCTCAGAGACTGAGTTAGAAGATACAATGTCTGTCACGGGTTCTGCCCAGCGCCGAACTTCAGGATCGTCCAGCACCTTAACAGTCCCCTGTGAGAGTCCTGCAAATATTTTATAACCGGTCCTCTGTATAATAGTATAGGAGTCCCGGTCTATGAATAGGATAAGCCTTTGGCCTTTCGACTCAGATTGCTTGTCTAATACCCTCCAGTTCTCTGTATGAAGCCCCAGATTAAGGTCTGCAATCCATTTCAGCAGCTCTTCCTGGTTTGGGGCAGTTTTGTCCCTAGTCCGGAGAGCTACTTTAACAGGCTTAGGCAGGTTCCTGGCATCAGTACGCTTCAGCCTGGTCCCTGATTTGAGCCTGTGGTTGTCAATGGCCCTGATGAGCCATTGACCAGACTGTTGGTCGGCACATCTATAGAAAAGTGCACCTCCCAGCAGTCTGTAGGATTTCAGATGTGGTAGTTCTTCCTTTGGAGTCCCAACGTAACACCTCGCCCAATGCTTCCAGAATGGAATTTTGGTCGTTTTCGGTAAGCTTATCCTCAGTGTAAGTCTCCCTGAAGATAGCTACCTTTACATTGGTCAGAGCCTCCTTTACAGTCCCTGGGCTTTTTCACAGTTATAGCTTTTTTGTAGGAGTGCTGCCCTCCGATCTTGGCCTCTTAAAGGTGCCGATGGAGGTTTCTCCCTGCTTTTACGAGCTTGCATTCCCTGGTTGCTGACTGCTTCCAGTTCCTGCTTTGCCTGTCTCAGCTTTTGCCTGTTGTAACTTCCGTCTAGCGGCCCCAGACAAAAGTTTCTTCGCCAGACGGGGTCCACCTATTCCAGAGCCTAGGTGTCCCAGTCTTTCCCTTGCTACAGGTATGTTGGAAGTACTGGCTCCCTGCAGTGGTGTGTCAGTACTACCGACTCCCAAGAGAGCAGTTTTTGGTTTTGCCTCTGGCAAGTTTTGAATCACTGGTTCATCCTTGCCTTTGGCTGAAATTTCAACAGCAGGTTCGCCGGTTGCAACTGGGCCCCTTAATGGTTCACCAGAGCTTCNTCCTGTATGTTCCTCCTCTTTCTCGGACTGGGTTCCATGTGAAGAGGTCCCCTGATCAATTTTACTTCGGTCATCCGGGGGTCTGAGTACTTCATCCCCTTCCTCCTCAGAGACTGAGTTAGAAGATACAATGTCTGTCACGGGTTCTGCCCAGCGCCGAACTTCAGGATCGTCCAGCACCTTAACAGTCCCCTGTGAGAGTCCTGCAAATATTTTATAACCGGTCCTCTGTATAATAGTATAGGAGTCCCGGTCTATGAATAGGATAAGCCTTTGGCCTTTCGACTCAGATTGCTTGTCTAATACCCTCCAGTTCTCTGTATGAAGCCCCAGATTAAGGTCTGCAATCCATTTCAGCAGCTCTTCCTGGTTTGGGGCAGTTTTGTCCCTAGTCCGGAGAGCTACTTTAACAGGCTTAGGCAGGTTCCTGGCATCAGTACGCTTCAGCCTGGTCCCTGATTTGAGCCTGTGGTTGTCAATGGCCCTGATGAGCCATTGACCAGACTGTTGGTCGGCACATCTATAGAAAAGTGCACCTCCCAGCAGTCTGTAGGATTTCAGATGTGGTAGTTCTTCCTTTGGAGTCCCAACGTAACACCTCGCCCAATGCTTCCAGAATGGAATTTTGGTCGTTTTCGGTAAGCTTATCCTCAGTGTAAGTCTCCCTGAAGATAGCTACCTTTACATTGGTCAGAGCCTCCTTTACAGTCCCTGGGCTTTTTCACAGTTATAGCTTTTTTGTAGGAGTGCTGCCCTCCGATCTTGGCCTCTTAAAGGTGCCGATGGAGGTTTCTCCCTGCTTTTACGAGCTTGCATTCCCTGGTTGCTGACTGCTTCCAGTTCCTGCTTTGCCTGTCTCAGCTTTTGCCTGTTGTAACTTCCGTCTAGCGGCCCCAGACAAAAGTTTCTTCGCCAGACGGGGTCCACCTATTCCAGAGCCTAGGTGTCCCAGTCTTTCCCTTGCTACAGGTATGTTGGAAGTACTGGCTCCCTGCAGTGGTGTGTCAGTACTACCGACTCCCAAGAGAGCAGTTTTTGGTTTTGCCTCTGGCAAGTTTTGAATCACTGGTTCATCCTTGCCTTTGGCTGAAATTTCAACAGCAGGTTCGCCGGTTGCAACTGGGCCCCTTAATGGTTCACCAGAGCTTCCAGCTCCCTGCTGAAGCATTTCTCGTAGGGATCCCCTTAAAGGGGGGTCCCTCTTCAGTTTAGGGTCCTTACAACCGGTTTTCATGTTAGGTCCCTTTTTCATTTTGGTCCCATGAGTAATGGGGATTTAAAAGTTCACCACCCGCATAGCCCCATACGGGTGGAAGGCATAAATACAACTGGGTGCTGCCTGGGGCCCCGAGGGATCGGTCGTGACACTGGCCAATAACCACCCCAGTGCCATGCAGCCCTCGGCACGATGCCTCACATCTTGGCTTAGGAGGTTGGTCCTTCATAAGTATAACCCTCACAAGTGTCCAGGACCAAGAGTGCATGTTCGGGGGAGAGGGGTATCCCAGATGATAAATGGGAATGCGATACTAATTGTCATGAGGTTGCGACCAGGGCATCCTACACGAGATTATCGCCCCTGGAGGTTGCTTCAGAGCTCCCCCCATTCCCACCCCTCCACATGGGTTTGTCGAAACCATTTTAGAGTGTTGAGCCCTAAGGCTTGCGGCACCTTATCGGTACTCTAGGGAGACAACTCAAATAGCCGTAGCTACCCCCATAGGAGTGCTCTCCCGCATTCTTCCCGGGTACACCGTAATGAAGCCCAAGAGTCATTATGCCACCGCGTGGGAGGCTCTGGTCAAATAGCCATTGCCCTTTATGGAAACTCGGCCGCCAGCTCCAGAGGCTCATGCTAATGCAGACCCCCAAGACTGTCGTTGCCCAGCAGGACCACGAGGAGGTGTTCCAAAGCTGTGTCTCAACGCATCCCTGGTCTATGATACGTTCCCACCAAAGACACAGCCACCCTGCCCTGAAAAGACTTAGAGGGTACTGTAGTGATTTGTAAAGTGTGGAGATCAGCGATGGCGTTATAATTAATTGTAGTCACGAGTTGTGTGTAAAAGTGGTCAATAAATCCAACCCCTAATCCAAACTCCGTCTATAGTCACTCCCTCCCGTGACAATATAAAAATTCAACCTTGCTAACATCTCTCTTTGTAAAGGCCTGACACTGGTCTCCAGAGTCGTACATATGGCGCCCCAACTTCTTGAATTATTTTTGGTTTAAAGTCGAAATTTCACTACCGAGTGGATCACGACATTTGCGACGACAAAAACAACGATGGAAAGGTCAAGACCTTCTTTAGATTACAATAATGTAGCATGCAGACCCGTTGATAAGCAACGACCACGAAATTAGCAACGGCACAACAGCCGTTGCTAACTAATGGCTCTGCAAAGAATCGTATTTCCACTGCAACAGTTGCGCTGCAACAGACGAAATGTGCTTTCTATGCGATCCGTGAAGAATTAATATAAGCAGAGTCAGTCGGTTGGTAAGCTAGCGAGTTAGAGAATTGCGGTTCAGCTTTGAGCGTTGTTGCTGTTAGAAGCTGCTAACTGAGGCCGGGGACAATTCAGGAAACCAGAGGAAGTAAAAAGTCAGCCGTTGGAAGCCGATACAAAGCAACGGCAAGTGGAGATTGTAACAGACTGAGGAAAATAATGTGTGTCTTATAGTGAAAGGTAAAGTGTAGTCACGCGCTATATCAAAGGGTTCAATAAATCCAATTATCAATCCAAAACCCATCTACAGCCACATTGTAATCGCGTGACAAAAATATGCATTAAGGACCAAATGGTGTAAATTGCATTAAGACAATAATTATATAAGGACAATATGTTCCCTCTTCTTTTCTTAAGTACAGACCACAACTGGAAATGCCTAATGTGAAAGTCACGGGTCCTAACATCGAATATAAGGAAGATATATAAGGAAGTCATTTGATGTGATGTTTAATCTCATATATTTTTTTATAAAACTGACTTGTCCAATTGTACATAATGTAACAGTTATGGATGTTAAATAAATCAAGCAATCAATCAATGCCAAACTCGTGAATGTTACGGGGACAGGCCGTGGTCGGTGGCAGTAAGCGCGCGCACTAGCGCATGAGCAGTATGTTTCACATGCCCTCTGATCTGCAGGTACGGTAATGAGAATGAGTAAGAAGCGCCAGAGAACCGCGTTATGTAGAATTAGTAACGCAGTCCGAAGCACGGGGCTGCGTGTGCTACCCCTTGGCGCCAAGAGCGGCGCTAACCTCGTAGAACTGAAATGCGATGAGACTTTTGACGTTCCCATGGGCGGGACGGGGGTACATTGTGCTGCTCACTGTGTGTTCTTGTTCTGGTACTAGTCCGTAACATGAAGACACACCCACACGCCACACATTCCTTTACACCTTGCCATTTTGGTTCCAAATTCTGTCCTTACTATCACGCAGAACTGGGGCACGCGGTAGCGTAGTTGGTTGAGGCACTATGCTAAAAGCCTGGAGGTAGCGGATTCGATTCCCGATGGGATCATTGGATGTCTAAGTTGACCTAATCCTTCCAGCCGCACTATGGCCCTGGGGTCGACTCAGCCTCTAACAGAAATGAGTACAGGAATCTCCGTGTGGGTAAAAGGCAGCCGGCCGGCGCGTAAGGCTGACAACCTTACCGCCATCCGTGAGCCGAATGTCTAGAGAATGTGGGAGCCCCGACGTCTCACAACCCTATGGTCCTCCACGGCCAGCTACATCATGCAGAACGAATATGATGTTATTTACATTCCTTCTGTTGCAATAAAGTCATAAAGGGCGCAGCATTTCAGTTATTGTCCCAGAATGCGATTTTGAGTAATTCGGTACAACATACAATCCTGATGCCTCCATCTCCAAACATGAAGATGGAAGCAGCAGACTCCTCCGAAGCCTTCCTTTCTATTTACCAACAACCAAATTAAGATCGCGGTACTCTGGTATGGTAAGTGCCAACATTTTGAACCTGATACCTCCATCTTCTATCCTGAAGATGGAGGCAGTCTCTATAACGTTGGCTCAAAGTTACACATGCCAGAAGACACCGATCTTCACACTCACCGCCATAAGAACCTTATAACCCTTGCAACCACACGTCCTTTGCCGCAGCCTATTCTGTCCTAACACGCAGTGGGAAGTCTGCAGACTGTTCGGAAACAGATTGCGACACACAGAAGCGAGGGAATCCCCGCAGGTGCAGTGCTACACCGCACCGCGCTGACGTTTATGAAAAAAAGACGCGCAAGCCTCACACAAGTGACTGAATTCTCTTTCGCTAACCAAATTGGTACACATAAGAGTTCTGCCTCTCGGATATGGTCCTTTGAAAGTCATCCAACATTTCGGAGGAACATGTCGCCTCCATTTTCAAAATCGAAGAAAGAGCCAAACATAAAGCAAGCAAAACTTTTAAACGAGAGTTGACTTTAAACGGGATACACAGGGTTATATCCCAGAAGATAGAACTCCTCATGACCACCGCTGTGATAATCCGAAAACTAAATAAGCATGCATTATGCATATCTGCTAAAAGAGATTGCATTTATTTAACCATTCATCCCGTGTCGTGTTCCGTAAGGTTGGTATTTCATCAAATATAGGCTATGTGAGATTTGAGATTCTCAAAGCAAATGAATGTTAGGTTTAAAGACCTTTGGATATTCACGCCGTGTAGTCTAGCGTTTCCGGTGTAGAAACCCGAAATTAACGGCCATGGGGATTCGTTGCGCTGAAAACACGACACCCTCTATCCGCTAAAGTTGGCACTAACTTCGCCGACAAGCGACGGTGGCTCGGTCGGTATAGTTCGCTTGCAAACTAAAATCACGGAGTTTGTTTTGTTTGCAGTCTAGAGTTTCGGAGAAACCTGCTGGCTGAATATTCAAGCCATAAGGCACTGAATTTCGATTTTCAATAACGGCTTCATCTCCGTTACCTCAAAGTACACCATAAACACAAGATAATGGAACTGTTTTAATGTCAAAAAAATCGTTTTGAAGTCTTTCGTGGGCAGAAAAGTTGTATAGATAACGGCTACGGACCTAATCACAAAGAAATGCACAAAAGCCCATCTCAATGTACTGGTATTTATTTATTTGTGTATTTATTTAACAATGCTAACATTATATAATTTTATTTTTCCGTCACAACACAACAACTAAGGAGTATCAAGTACAATACCCAGCTATGCCTCACTACATGTTTCGGCCGTTAACGGCCATCATCAGGTGAATACAAATCAACAAACGTATACTATTGAACTGTAGTAAAATTAGATACAATGACAAAATAGTTAATTCTTTTGTGTAAAAATACAACGGTCATTTAAATATAAAATTGAAGGTTATAATATAAAGCAAGATTAAAATTGGTGTTTTATAACATCTAATCAGTCGTATGTTTACTTTATACTTTCCGTGGACAAAATAAAAATATAAGGTGGTATTGGAGGCCCATGACATTGCAAGTTAATTACTAGAGTAGAGGTGCCTCATCATACGAAAGAAAATGTCCGTATTGTATGAGGAGTAATGCTAACATCGATCTATGTGATGTCGAATGACAGGATGACTCTTGGCTAATGAACTGGAAAGGGCGCAGGGGGAAGAGATCTTTGTGTAATCAGAGCTACTACCGTGGCAACTGAGTAAGACGCATGAAACGGCAGTCAGAATAGCCGGTCTCCTGGGCAAGATTAGAACCCGGGACCTCCAAGTTACGAAGCAGGCACTCACTCGCGACCTTCGCTTCATGATGTGTGCACATGGCCCGCTTCTGGTCAGCCTGCTGGCGATGTTCAGACTTTGGGTCCTACGGCCGGAGCGCTAGTTAATTAGCTGACTGGTTCATTGGATATTTAACGATGTAAGTACTACTACCGTCGAATCAGGTGAAAGAATGATTATGCACAGTCGAAAAAATCGTGGAGCTTCTATGTGGGACCATCCACAACTCGAGGCCATGAAGCTGCAGCTTCTCTCCTAACGCCCGGATTTTGTTTACAGTCGCTGTTTTCATATCGTAAAGGGATAAGCTGGCACACTGTCACCGTGCTGGATAGTTCATGTTTACCGTGTCAGCTCGACTACTTGCTTGGTTCAATGGCATTTCATATACTGGCACGAGATGCGATCACATAATGATGCAACGTCTGCCACCTCCAGCCAGTCGATCATAGATGTTAGCCAGTTCCTTCAGGCCTACGCTAACCGTTTTTGCACGCAGGCGCAAATAGAAGAGATATGATATAGAATAGATTTGAGGGCGGGAGGGAATGCATGACATTCCAAGCTATCGCGTTAGCTAAACAATAAATACTGGCATCCTCGCAAAGATCAGACTTACGAACTTCTGTTGCTGTGTGATAGACACGTTCACGTGTAATGAACGAAACGCAATATCAGTAGCCGCTAACCAATTTTACTTGGCTTATATCCCCTCCTCTTATTCCTTGATTCTTTTAATTTTCGCTCAAATTTGCAGTGTTCTTGCATGACGCATATAGTCCATTGCCAAAATGTTCACGATATCCGTCTGTCTTCAGGAGTTAATACTTCTGATGAAAATCATGCATCGCCAGTCCGCTCCCAGGATATCATCAGGAGGGCTGTTTAGGTGCTGGGATCTCTCTCCCTCCATTATTCCGCCCTCACTTCACATTTATCTCAGCAAGCACACGTCAATCAATCATCAAAATTTATGAACCACCTTTACTCCGAGCAGAGGGCGCTGCAAAATATCCCACCCCAAGCTCTCAGCGTCTGCTCTTCACACAACTTCGTGAGAGTCTACTGTCTTCGACGCATGCGCACCTTTGGGAGGAAGACGACTTTAACAAAGAAATTATTTTGAAGAGCATGATTTTGTGAAGTACAATGCCGTTCACTTCGATAGAAGTTCACCGATATTTCAGTCATTTGCCGCTTGTTTCTTGCTGGTTGTATGATTGGCCTATACTTCGACCCTGAAGATGGAAGCAGTACGTTGATCTGAAACGTCAGAGGACTTCTTCCTGATGCATGGCGCTACATCCTAGACGACAGCAGTTTTTTACTTTAAATTGATCAAATGAAATATTGCATTTGTTCATGCTGGTTCGCTCGCGGATTTCTCCGTCTTGTACCCTGAAGATGGAGGCGATACGTTCCTCCGAAACGTCGGTTAACACAATTTCTACACGGTGCGACATCCCAGAAGACGGCTTTCTTCATAGTCACCGCCGAGAAAACCTCAAAACTTACATAAATGAAACATTACTTTACACGAACGACCAAATTGTTATTGTAGTATATTTTCATATGCAGTTACATAAAAATGTATAACTTATGCCAACAGTCATATGAATACTGTGACATATTTGTGCTATGCAGGACACCCCCTCCCCCGCCAGCGGGGACGTAACACCTTCAGAGCGTTGCAGTTGCTACGGTAATAGGCCAGTCAACACCCCGCCCCCTCCTGTGGTAATATGACCATTTATTTATGAAACGTGTTTTACTCGACTGGGTAGCACTTTTACTTCGTATTTTTGGACGATCCCGGGTTCAAAACTTGGCCCCAAAACCGGCTATCGTGGTTGTAGTTTTCCGCAGACCACACACAAATATTCGAGGGTAGTGTCTCAAATTAGATCATGATCACTTCCTTCCACATTCATTCCAATTCATTATTCACTAATCATCCTGCCAATCGACGCTATACGTATGGTCTGAGCAAATAAATGATAGCGTCGTTACACACACCACAGGTCATTACAAAGAAGCATGAGCATGTGTCCCCGTGTGTCCGGAGCAGGGATTGGTGCACTGCATCAGAGCACTCGAAGCGCCGCCGCACAGGCCGCAGCCGCCTAGCCAGAAGATTCTCTGACTGCATACTCTCACTGCTCAAACACATCGCACAAGGAGCCACAAATAGCAATGCCACATCGGCCGCGCAGCGCTCCACCACACATCCGACTTAGTGGGGTGTGAAATCGCTGGCTTCCCACCGCGGCAGCCCGGGTTCGATCCCGGGGTCTGGTCAAGTGGGATTTGTGGTGAGCAAAGTGGCTCTTGGGCAGGTTTTCTCCGAGTACTTCGGTTTCCCCTGCCAATCTTCATTCCACCAAATTCTCCATCATCATAATCACCTGGGGCAGGCTACAATAGGCCAATCAGTGGTCGCCGTGCCGAGTGAATCCAGTAAGGCATGATGTAGGGTTCATTTTACGATATACTCCGGACTTGGCTGTAAGGCGTCGAATGACAAATTGACTGATGCACAGCAGAGGGTTTGGAACAAACTACCTCGAACTGACATAGGCACTAAGTAGGATCTGAGATTGTCACACCGGTGGGTATGAAGAGATTTATGTTCTGAGATACAACGCCATATAGTCCGCTGAAAGTCAACTAAATTTTCGGAGCAATATGTCGCCTCCATCTTCAGGTCGAAGAATAAGCCAAGCAAGAAACCAGCTTGAAAGCAGGTGGCAAGCAGAGGTCCCAGAAGATAAAAGTTTTCATAATCCAGGCACTACTCCAGCATGTGTCTTGAGGGGCTAAGGAAAAATACGATAAACCTGAAGCAGAGTAGGAGAGACGAAGACTAAAGTAAAAAAAAAAAGTAAAGCTATCCCTGTAACAGGCTGTGAAGGCCCATAGAGTTGTGAGAAATTGAGGGTCCCACATTATGTAGACAGTCGGCTCAAAGATGGCGGTAAGGTTGTTAGCCTTACGCACCGGCCGCGCTTTACTCCCCAGGAAAATTATTTATTTAATTCCTGGTACTCATTTCTGTTAAAGGCTGAGTGAACCCCAGGGCCATAGTGCGGCCGGAAGGATGAGGTCAACTGAAAAAATCCGATGACCACATCAGTATTTGAAGCCGCGACCTTCCGACTTATAGCATAGTGCCTTAACCACTACGCTACCAGGAGAGACGCAGAATTCATTTTTTAATGTTAAAGTAGGCGGTATAATGGTTACAATTATGATTTACGGTTGGATGAACCTTGAATTTAATGCGCTGGATGGACAGACGGAGGAACATCACCGAGATATGGCTGTAGCATTCCCTGCCTTGAACTAAATCTGGTTAGAATCGGCCAAGGATTTAAAAAATTACATCATGACGTTCATGGACTCGGACGCCGAAAAGCTATAAAGATTTCCTATCCTCAGTATGTATTTTAGCAGAATGAGAGAACAAGAAACACGTGATGTTCTGTGTAGCTAAGGGCCCTTCGCCGCGGGGCAAATAACAAAATTGCAGACAAAACATTCAACGTTCCAGACCCCCCACCCCCGGGAAGTAGAGAAACACTGATGATGTAAAGCAAGTCACATAATTTGCTCGCAAGCTGAATAATGCGACAATGAACTTGATAAAAGCGAGGTTCAGAGCTAAACCAAATGACTGTTGTTTAAAAACAAGATAAATTTTGTAAGATTTGAGGTTTTCACGACGGTGACGTTTCGGAGGAACGTCGGTTAACACCACATCTGCACGGTACCACATCCCAGAAGACTGCTTTCTTCAAGATAAAATTTTCTTCGACATTTGAAACCGTGGTATTTGTTTTCGTGTCCCCGAATTCTTACTCTGAGGGAAGAAGAGGTTGCTTCTAAGCAAAGAGGACAAGACTAGAACAATATTCACTGAGCTGAATTGAATTAGATTAGATCTCTCCTTCCTAACTTCGAGATGGACAGAAGAGGGTGGATAATACGGAAAATTTTCAAGATACGCAACGGCTTGATCGGTGGAATAAAACAGAAATCACAAGTGAAAGATGCAAATTTGTCCCTGCGCCTAATTAAGCACTACGTCATGAAAATGCATGGGTAGGATGGGGAATAGCTGAGCGAATTATTATTAGGTGACTGATTAGCTTTACGCCCCAGCCGTTCTATCCCATGGCATACATTTGACAGCTTGCGGGTGTGTACGCTGGGAGGAAGAAACAGACTTCTTGGCACAACCGAAATGTTAACCCAGATTCCAATTTCGGCCAGCCTGTAGGATATTTGCTATACCGACCGAGCTATCGCAGTTATAAGACGAAACTAGTCTGAATGTGCTCTCGTAAAGCAGGAGAAGCGCAGAAATATCTGTGCTGCTCCTACAGTAAGGCGAATTTTGTATGTGCAGTAAACGAACGAGCGAGCGAAACTGCAGTACACTTCCATACACGTGTTACATTTCAGTCTGATCACTGAACAGGAATTTGATGTTCCTGGAACTCGCTGGATTTTCTTGGATCTCACAAACGCACGTGCAATAGCCCTACTGCTGTTCTGCAAAATGTCCGTCACCATTCACAGCTTTAATTTCAACAACAGTCTCTATGGAGGCGAAGTGTTTACGCACGTACACTCTGAAGATTTATACCAGGGTGCTTTCGTGGATATAGCATTGATACTAGAAAAGTGAAGATCGCTTTTTTTCATACAGGATGTCTTCTGAGTTTTCTAATTTGAAATTTGAGGTTTTTAATTTGTTATATTGATCAGTCAACGACTTGCTTTAACACTATTACATAGCCAGTCGCCAACACGGCATGAACAGCTCATTTATTCAATAGATAATCTGGCATTCCCAGCCATTATGTTTCTTGGTAACTTTAGGCGGCGTGTTATTACCACTTGCTAAGTCAAAGGCTTTGCCGCTGTGCCACGACATCAGCATTGCAAGAAAATAGATTTATTTCTGTTGGCTAACGAATGTTAATTATTGTCACTTGTATGTGTGACTTGGACGTGGTTTGGATTGACGAATGAATTTACTGATCACTTCTACACACAACTCAGAACTATAAAGTTGAGTCAAATGAAAACTTTAAATTTGTAATAAAAAATCGAAATTTCACGCCATTATCCTGTAAGTTGGTAAGCGTGCGACAAACAGCATGCAGAATGACCTGTAGGTTGCAGCATAGTGCAGTTGCATGAACACTGTCACAGGACCAGTATAAGATGGCTGCCCCATTTGAGACTTGCACCAGGGAAGAACAGCATTCTGTTATTCGGTTTTTGTGTAGTGAAGGTGTGAAACCTATTGAAATTTATCGAAGAAGGAAGTTTCAGTATGGTAATAAAAGCCTGGTAGGTACCAAAAACAAAACCAGTCTCATGCACTATTTGCCCAACAAGCACCACCACTGTTGGGTAATCAAATTTTGGACGTTGTGTGACTCTGTGTCCAACTACTGCCTGGGGTTTACCACATACAGAGGGGCCAGTTCTAAGGAAGACAAAGACAGCATCCAAGAAAAAATGGCTGGGCATACATTATCATGAAAAAAACTGCTTGATACTGGAGGGTATCTCAACAAAGGCTGTCATGTCTGTTCCATTTGTCCACCATCTCCATCAGCTAAGCACCTACATCACTGGAACTGTTAGGAGGAATAGGAAACTTTCATTTCAGCAGTTCAAGAATAATTCTGCAGTTGGACAAAAAATGTGTTGTAGATCTGGTCCCCTTCTCATGTTTTCTGGAAGAATAAATCACAGAAAAATTCCTGTCATTCTTCTCTCCAGCTATGCCGCAGTCCAAGAAGATGAAGCTGAAAAATCATCATGTCCTACAACAAGTTCATGGGCAGCACTGACTCCAGACATGATGCTGTACATTTATTTGAATGAAAGGCAGAGTGTATTATTTCAAAAAGGTGGCTTTCAACAATATAGACAGGATGATGTTGAAAAGCTACATTCCCTACAGAGAAAACTACAGGGGCCTGGAAAATTGAAAACCAGGTACAATTACATTGTGTGGGGGAGCAGTGGTTGGAGCTGAAGGACAATGCTGGAGCAGATGATCCTCAAGGATCATGAGGAGTCAGAAAACTCCCTGAAAAGAAAGAGTCCCAACACATTGCCTGCAGCACAAAGGAGAGGAAGCGGAAAGCCAGAACAGTATGCACCAGAGGCAACATGGGGCTGCATGGAGAATGTTTCCCTAAACACAGGTGGTAACTGCAAAAGGTTTACACTGTTTTACATAATGTAATATTGTTCCAGATCTGAGAGCTCTTCAGCATAAAACTTATATAAAAATTTATAGAAGAATGTTCTTTCTTACAGGCCTGGTGACAAGAAAAGACAACCAAAAAGACTAATTTATTTCTCCTATATTATGTAAATTTAAAATTTCTATATTTAATTATTTCAGTTTCTGTTTTTTTTTAATTATTTATGGTGTTAGCACTTGTAGGCTATTTTAGTTTAAATCTGCTGCTTGTAGTGAATAAGTGTGATTTTTTTATACATCTTTGAACAAAATTCTATTTTTGGTGAATTTTTGAAGTGAGACTTGTAAATTGAGCCAAATTCGCCCAAGTGTTTTAGACCAGGTACTTGGAAAATAGGCTGAGTGCAAAAGGGTCAAACTTATGACAAAACTAATCAGTCTGCTAACACCAAGCAGCTGTAAAGAAATTGCATGCCACACTGTACCCCATAAAGCTTCATTATCTTTATGAAATTCAGTGACGTACAGACATTATCCAGAAAAACGTAACATTTCAGTTAACGTGCAGCCATGTATAAATGTGGCATTGTCCATCATTCTAGCTAATTATTCTGTGTCCACTAATCCCCCTACACTTGCCTCTCTCCTACCGTTATCCCTTTTCCTGGGGCTCACCACTGATCCTCAAACTCAGTGCCTGGGGATATCTTGCATTGGGAGGTCACTCTGGAAATTCTGTCTGGCTGCCTTATAGAGCTTCCTGAACTGTCACTGCATCTGGGGCAAAGCAACCTGTCTGCCAAGTGCCTACTGTGGCGAGTCCTTGGTTTCTGACAAGCTGAGGTTCTTCACCTTTGGGATGATATGCAGACATGTTCACTGAACTATATTTACTAGTTTACTTTTTGATTACTATGTTCTGGATCTGGTTAGTTACTTACTCAGTACATGTTTACTTGCCATGGTACTGATTCAGCTCAAAGATTAGTGATAACTGAATTATATACCTTGTTTAATTAAATGCACTTTTTAATTTATTACTTGCCAAAGTCTTCCACCTGTCATATAATGTCTGTGACCGATCTAGGTGTCCTCTGCCTATTTCATCAGGTTGTTTTGGAGCATCCCAAGGGAGAAGGAAGGGATGGTGCAAGCTGACCCAAATTAATGTTACTTTATTTAAGGTATTGTGACATGTTGAGCTATGGATAACCCCTACCTCCCCTACCTACCCTACGTGGCGGTAACATAGCGCGCGCGTTACTATGGTAATAGGCGAGTCCCCGCCCCGCCACTCCCCTCCGCGGTGACATCACCAAGGGATATCGCAGTTGCTAGCCAGCAGTCAACAACTCCGGACAGCATTGCTAGGATATACGCAAACACGGTGATGCGTCACCGCTTCCTACTGTGGCGTGGCAACAGGCACCACTGCGGCTATATAAGTGAACTGCACAGCAGCTACGAGTGAGTTGTAACGTAGCAGTCGCACAGTTGTAACGTGGCCATCACCCAGCTCAGTTCCGAGCTAGTTCAAGCAAGCCTACGAGCGAGTGTGTTATCAACGAGTTCTCAGTTCGCAAGTTACGAGCTACAGACGCGTGTGCGAGAATCAGTGATAGTTCGTGATAACCAGTTATATTTGGAGTGTGTAATTCAGTGAGACTTGTATAGCTCCCGCGCTATTAATATGTGAAAACTCTGGAAGATAGTGTTAAGAGATTTTGTTGTAGGGTTTGTAAAGTGTGGAAACCCGTAACATTGTGATAATTAATTGTAGCCGATATTTGTAGATTGTTCAATAAACCAATTAATGACCTCTACGGCGTATTCAGTAACGAAACACGTTACATTGGTGTCAGAAGTGGGATTTGGACTTACACACGCCACAAACAATTTGTTGTGAATTAAGTATCTTACTGCTACACAATGGAGATGCAGCAGGTGATGGAAATGCTGGCCAGAATGGACGCCAGCATGAAACCCATCAAGAAGAGATGAGGGTAAACCAAGCAAAAGCAGATTCCGACCGATTGCGGATGGAAGACAGAATGGAAGCCAACCGAAAAAAAGATAGAGAAGATTTCCTGGCGAAGTTAGAATTCAATTAAGAAAAAGCAAATATCATGCTGGCAAAATTATACGCCGATAGGAAAACTGATAAAGACGATATGCTGAAAGAGATGAAGGCCATGCAAGAAAATAGGAAGACAGACAAAGAAGATTTAATATCCAAATTAGACGCCAATCAAGAAAACGGCCAACAACCAAAATGGCAGGACATCGCGGATCGGAGTCCCACATACAAAAGCTACTGGGCCCAGTGGAAATCGATCGCTGTGAGAAACGGCATACTAGAGCGTGACTGGGAATCCGCCACCGGAAGACGTCAAGTAGCCCAGATAATTATTCCTCGGAGCAGGGTGAAGGACGTTCTGAGCGAACTGCACGGTGGACCGTCAGGAGGTCACTTCGGTGTCAACAAAACTCTGAATAAGGTTCGACAGAGATTCTACTGGCTCCAAGCAAGAACCGATGTGGAGAAATGGTGTCGACAGTGTGACACATGTGCAGCCAGTCGGGGACCGCGGACCAGGAATCGTGGGCAAATGCACCAGTATAATGTCGGTGCTCCATTCGAGAGAGTAGCCATTGATATCGCAGGGCCCTTCCCATGAAGCGACCAAGGAAACCGATACTTACTGATCGCTATGGACTACTTCACCAAGTGGCCGGAAGTGTACGCCATCCCAAATCAGGAGGCTTCAACAATAGCGGAAGTTCTGGTTGCCAACTTCTTCTGCCGCTTCGGCATACCTCGAGAGTTGCACAGTGACCAAGGCCGTAACTTCGAGTCTCACCTCCTGAAAGAAGTTTTGCAACGCCTGGGAGTGAGCAAGACGCGCACCACACCCCTGCACCCACAGTCGGATGGCATGGTGGAACGCTACGTCAAGACCATCGAGGAGCACTTGCGGAAGGTCGTCGCATCGCACCAAAGGGACTGGGATGAGAGGTTACCCCTCTTTCTCCTAGGTTACAGGGCATCCACTCACGACACAACGGGCCTGACCCCTGCTGGCCTAGTGTTCGGACGAGAACTACGACTAGCTTGTGACCTGCTCTTTGGAGTACCCCCAGACAAAGAGATAAACTGGCCAACTCCGCAGGTTACGACGAAGGCGACAGAATCTGGCTCTATCGCCCAACCCGCAGAAAGGGGAAATCGCCGAAACTACAAGCATCATGGGAAGGTCCTTACAAAGTAGTGACCTGGATAAATGATGTGGTTTACCGAATCCAGAAGACCCCTAGGTCGAGGATGCTGGTTGTACACTTCGACCGGCTCGCGCCTTATCATGGAACTGCTCAAGACGAGCAACCATAAAAAGGGGGAAAATGTGGCGGTTGGAGAGCAGAGCAATGGGGAGAAGAGAAACAGTAGAAGGACACAAAGAAGATGTGGCGGTTGGAGAGCAGAGCAGCGGGGAGAAGAAAAACAGTAGAAGGACACAAAAAAGATGCTGCAAGAACAGCCTTCGAAGCAAAGGAACGGGGATGCACCGTTAGGCTATTCAGGATGAACAGCCTTAAGGAGGGAGCAGTGTGACATGTTGAGCTATGGATAACCCCTACCTCCCCAGCGGTACATGGCAGTAAAGTAGCGCTCGCGTTACTATGGTAATAGGCGAGTCCCTGCCCCGCCACACCCCTCTGCGGTGACGTCACCAAGGGATATCGCAGTTGCTAGGCAGCAGTCAACAACTCCGGACAGCGTTGCTAGGATATACGCAAACATGGTGACGCGTCACCGCTTCCTACTGTGGCGTGGCAACAGGCACCACTGCGGCTATATAAGGGAACTGCACAGCAGCTACGAGTGAGTTGTAACGTAGCAGTCGCACAGTTGTAACGTGGCCATCACCCAGCTCAGTTCCGAGCTAGTTCGAGCAAGCCTATGAGCGAGTGTGTTATCAACGAGTTCTCAGTTCGCAAGTTACGAGCTACAGACGCGTGTGCGAGAATCAGTGATAGTTCGTGATAACCAGTTATATTTGGAGTGTGTAATTCAGCGAGGCTTGTATAGCTCCCGCGCTATTAATAGGTGAAGACTCTGGAAGATAGTGTTAAGAGATTTTGTTGTAGGGTTTGTAAAGTGCGGAAACCCATAACATTGTGATAATTAATTGTAGCCGATATTTGTAGATTGTTCAATAAACCAATTAACGATCTCTACGGCGTATTCAGTAACGAAACACGTTATAGTATTTTATCATTTAGTATCAATTTTTGCAATCCTAGATGCACTGTTAGAATTTTAAATGTTCGTCCATTTAATGGTATTTTGTCAGTTCAGTTTCAAAACCATCAACGGATATAAATTTCACTCTATCTGTACAAACAAAAAAATTAATAAATAAAACAAACAAAATTAAAAAACTATAACCTATATACGAGAGTAATTCCAAAAGTAAGGTCTCGTATGTTTGAAAATATAAAATAAACATTTATTTTCAATTTTGGATACATCAGTTGAATCTTGAACATGTACTCATTTCTCTACATAATCGCCATTTCAGTCGATGCATTTTTGTAGGCACAGTGGCAGTTTTTGTATGCCCATGTCATACCAGTTCACCTCCATGCTGTTCAGGAAACTTCGAACCTCAGCGTTCACCTCATCGTCGTTGTTGAAGCGCTTTCCAGACAAATGTTCTTTCAACTTTGGAAAGAGATGGTAGTCACTGGGCGCCAAGTCCAGACTATAGGGTGGATGGGTGATGATGTTCCATCCAAACTCTTGCAGTTGAGCGACAGTTTGTCGGGCAGCATGGGGGCGAGTGTTATCGTGGAGAATGCTTACGCCCTTGCTCAACATCCCTCTTCTCCGGTTCTGAATCGCCCGCCTGAGTTTTCTCAGTGTCTCACAATATCTCTCAGCGTTTATTGTGGTCCCAGTTACCATAAAGTCAACCAACAATACCCCGTTTCGATCCCAAAACACAGTTGCCATGACTTTACCGGCAGACTGTGTTTGCTTGAATTTTCGAGGCTTAGGCGAAGAGGAATGCCGCCACTGACGTGATTGTTGTTTTGTCTCAGGTGTGAAGTGGTACGCCCAGGTTTCGTCGCCTGTGACAATTGAATTCAAGAAGTTGTCCTTTTCGTCAGCATAGCGGCGAAGAAATTCACGGGAAGAGTCAACTCTCTGCCGTTTGTGGTCTTCCGTGAGCATTCGCGGGACCCATCTTGCGCACACCTTCCGATAATTCAACTTCTCTGTCAAAACCCGATAAATGGTGGTTCGGGAAACCTCGGGAACCGAAATGCAGAGATCATCGAGTGTGATGCGCCTATCCTGATGCATGACTCGCTCAATCTTCGCAACTGTCTCATCAGAAATTGACGGTCTCCCAGTTCTTTTTTCATCGTGTATTGCAGTACGACCAGATTCAAACTCCCTACACCACTTGCGGACGTTCTTTATGTCCATGCACGACTCGCCATACACTTCCACCAATTGACGATGAATTTCATTGGTTTAGTCCCTTTTGCGTTCAAAAACCGAATAACTGCGCGAATCTCACACTTTGCGGTTTTAGTAATCGGGAGCTCCATTTCTAACGGCAACCGTGCCAAGAGTGAGTGTCCTATCTACGTGCGCGCATGCTTGGCGGTATTGGGGGGAGTGGGGGAAGCAACGAATGCAACAGGGTTGCCAACAGCCGCACAAAAAATTACCCAGCGCTTTGGAGACCTTACTTTTGGAATCAGCTACATATTTTTCACACTTTTCCTTTAGTATTTCCACTTCAGCCTGTGATGTCTTCACCCTTTCTTGGAGACCATGTATCACAGCATCTTGGTCAGTAATCTATGGAGAAAAAAGCACCATATTATAAATTATTAATAATAACTCCATGGAGCTGAGTCCTTCTTGAGAAGGTTTATTACCATGTTCACAAGGGCCTTCCACTGGGTCTTATCCTGAGCAAGATCAAGCCACTCCATATCACCCCATCCTATATCTCTAAGATCCATTTTAATATTGTCCTCCCACCTACATATAGGTTTTCCTAGTGGTCTCCTTCCTACTGGCTTTCCCACCAAAATCCTGCATGCTTTCAGCTTCCTCCCCATGAGTGCTACATGCTCTGCCGATTTCATCCTCCTTGACTTGATCATTCCAATTATACTTTTCAAAGAGTACAAGTTATGAAGCTCCTCATTATGTAGTTTTCTACAACCTCCTGTCACTTCATTCTCAAATACCCTAAGTCTATGTTCCTCCCTTATGTCAGAGACCAACTCTCACACCCATACAGAATCACACGTAAAATTATAGTTTTGTATATTCAAAATTTAAGTTTTAGGCAGTAGTTGAGAAGACAAAAGTACTGGACTGACTGTTAGCAAGAATTATCAAAATCCGATCTCCTCTTAATTTCCTCCTGAATCTAATTTTGTTTTGCTACTGTTGTTCCAAAATATTCGAACTGTGCCACATTTTCAAAGGATCTATTAACTACCTTTATGTTATGATTTTGCCCCACATTATAAATTATTAACAATTCAACTATTAAGTTCAGTGACTCGTAAAGCTGTGGTACATTTTAACGCAAGTAACACAATAAGAGCTAAAGGATCCCGACGATGGAGAATAGATATTAAAACTAAAATTCTGGACTGTATCCATCGTCCCAGTCAGTTGAACCACGACGTTTCGGAAGCTGGATCTGCTACCGTCCTCAGGTAAGTAAAATGGAGGTAAAAAAGGGAAAAAATGGGAGAAAAAAATTAAAAGGTAAGGAGGGTTCTTATGTGTCCTATACAGTTGGGTCCCTTAGATCAAGCTAATCTCAATCACTGGACCTCAATCCGGGAAGTCCACATCCTTCATAAAGAACTCCTACCATTTTGTGCAATTACTGAACTCCATCACTCCCCAGGCTACTGATATTTTGGTCAGCTTTGATGTCATCAACATGTTTACCAACATCCCGGTGGACGAGGCCTTAGTTGTCATTGGTGATGAGCTTCAGAAAGATGACACACTGGCGTCACGTTCTTGCCTGCAATGGGATGCGATTATGGAGTTGTTGGAGGTATGTCTTAAAACCACCTACTTTCAAGTTGATAATAAGTTTTTCCAACAGAAGGATGGCATGGCCATGGGCAACTCCCTATCTCCCATTGTTTGTGACCTGTATATGGTCCATTTTGAAAAACTAGCTTTGGACTCAGCCTTATTTAAGCCTTCCTGCTGGTTCCGATATGTTGACGACACGTTCGTGATCTGGCCCCACGGTCCCAATAC
>NW_019726318.1:99006-123214 GCF_002891405.2 Cryptotermes secundus
GAACGGTTCAAGATCAAAACCATTTTTCAAACAAAACATACTCTCAAGAGTATGTTTGTCAAGACCACTCCAAAAGGAGAACCTCAGCATACCTCACATTGTATTTATAGTATCCCTTGTGAGTGTGGCAGATATTACATCGGGGAGACTGGAAGACCGCTGGCAGTGAGACTTCGTGAGCACAAGCACACGTTCAAGGAGGGCCTTCTGGACAAGTCAAGATTGGCCCAACATGCCTACGAGGAGGACCATTCTGTGAAATGGGATGGAACGGGGATCCTGGACCTCGAGAGGAACGCTACCGTCAGGAAATACAAGGAGGCAGCATATATGGCTTGGGCTGGCAACACGATTAGCCAACCTAGCTTGGATTTCTCCATCATTTGGTCACCCCTGGTGTTTGAGGAAATGATATAGGTCCAGTGATTGAGATTAGCTTGATCTAAGGGACCCAACTGTATAGGACACATAAGAACCCTCCTTACCTTTTAATTTTTTCTCCCATTTTTCCCTTTTTTACCTCCATTTTACTTACCTGAGGACGGTAGCAGATCCAGCTTCCGAAACGTCGTGGTTCAACTGACTGGGACGATGGATACAGTCCAGAATTTTAGTTTTAATATTAAGTAACACAATGCAAATTATACAGACATTCATATTATTAAAAAAAAAGCTACTGATGAATTAAAAAAAGATGTAGCACTTAGAAACAGGCAACTTTAAAACTTGCACAGTTTACATTGAAGTCTTCTCAGACAATCAGCCATGTCACTGTTGAAGTAGTGTCTAAGATTTCAAAGACTGTCTTTGTCTCCATCATCAGGGTTCATGTGATAAGTGTTGTATTCACAAGCGACAGTTTTGCCCAAAGCTGTCATCTGTCCCAGCCAAGACGACAAGGGCAACAGTAGGAGGACTGCATGGGGAGCTCTTGTTTCTGGCAGAATCCCATGAATGCCTTAGAGAGAATCTCGTACCATTCAGTACTCATCACACCAAACCTGAAGATGCAGACATAGACAGTCACTGGCAGTTGAACACCAACTCCACATTCACAAGGCTAGTCACCCAAGAAGGCTTCATTGTAAGCAGTCACTGAAAGTTTCAAATCATGCATAATTATAATGTTTTTTTAAAAAAAGGTAATACCTTATTTTCTTTCGTTTTCAGATTATATGAAAGTTCATATATCTGTTTAATGATATCATCCAAAGTTCTGACCCCATTCCTTGCCTTGTTCTGGTATTCTACGATACTTCCACTACAATCCCCTGAAAACTAAATAGCACAGTAATATTATAAAACTATCAAATTAACTTAAAATACTGGAAATTAACAGAAATACTTAGGACTTCTATTCTGTCCAAAAATACTATAATAAGCTTCAGAGTAAGTATGAATTTTATACACTTCTCAACTAGGTAAATATTTATGAAACTGCAGTTCAGACATGAACTCCATGTATGTTGATCATCTGCTCACTGCGAAATGAACAGAAGATAAATACATCAGGCCTTGTCCATTAGTTGTCTGCGTGTTTAATCTTCAAAATTAGAATGAAGTTTGATTACATTTTATAACATAGTTCTACATTACAAGTTGCAAATGTGAATTCTGAACAAGAAGTTTGGAATAGAATTGATCACCTACTTTCCTTTGATATGACATAAACTTCATAGAAAATAACTCCTCCAACAATTCTTCTATTGCAAGAGTTGAGGTTTTCACAGCAGTGACTATGAAGTATGTTGTCTTCTGAGATGTGGCATTGTGTAGATCTTGTGTGAACTGATGTTTCAGAGGAACGTATGGCCTACATCTTCAGGGTTGAAAAATCCATGAGCGAAGAACAAGCATGAGCAGGTGTCTGCAGCCACATCCCAGAAGATGACATTCTCCAATTCTTCTACTGTTGTGTATTTGTTGCCATGGGAATGTGTTTACTGAGCCACTGCCTAGCAATGATAGGGGGATACAAACACAGACCCCACAGACTCTCCTTCGGTATGACAGACCGCACAGAAAATGATACATTCAACAAGTCTTCTATTGTTGCATGTGTATTCACTGTTGTTGTCATGCTAAGCCTTTGCCTAGCAATGACAGGGGAGATTACATACACAGACACTCAAACTGATGGGAGGGATTCGTGAAGTACACTGGTGAGATGGGCTCAGGTGGCATGATATACATACCAAGTGTCACAAAAATTGGTTCAGGCACTCAAAGGTTCAGAGGGGGGCTACACAGACACATAGGCATCAAAGTGATCTCATAAGCCTGCTTGAATTTTTTTCAAAATAGGGAAAGTAGGCTAAATATCGGCACATCGTGTATATCTTGCAAGCCTAAAATTAATTTAAAACATCATTCAATAAGATACTAATATAAGTATGTAATAAATAATTCTCAATTCTTATTAGCTTTGCAATAGTCAACTTGTGATTTGTTTCTGCAATAAGTAAAAATCAAGACCAGTGGGGTATGCAAAATATAAAAAGCAATTTGGAAAGAAAGTATACTGTATTGAGAGCCAAAAATAATGAAATCATTATTTTTGTTCTTGGTAAAAAACTACTGCAAGTCTTATTACAAATTCCTTAAAGTATAAACATTTCCTTTACACCAAATTACAAGGGAGAGTCAGTAAATAGGTCACAAATGGGTATAAGATGTAAAACATGTGACATTCAAACCTGGAAAAGAGAGTTATTTCTCAATACATCCTCCACCAACATTGATATACTTGTCCCATTGCTTTACCAGTATGTCAAAACCTACAGCACAAAAGCCTTTTGAACATTGTTTCAGCCACTTCTGCACCTCCATTTTAACTTCTCCATCATCAGTGAAACTTTTGCCACCAAGGTGATGTTTTAGCAGACCAAACAGATATAAGTCATTAGGGGAGCAGTCCAGGCTGTAAGATGGATATTCAAGAAGTTCCCACTGCAGTACTTCAAATCTCTCCTAGGCTACTTGAGCTGTATAGGATCTGGCACTGTCATGATGAAGCTGTACCCCTCTTGCCAGTTAGCCTGGGCATTTTCTGCCAATTTCATTCCAAAGCTTCAACAGAACTTTACAGTATGATGCAGAATTCACATTTTCACCATGCTTCTGAAAACAGGCTAACAGTACTCCCTGAGAATCCCAAAACACAGTAAGCATAACCTTCGAAGCTGATGGTGTAATCTTAAACTTTATGATCGAAGGTGAACTGGGTTGTTTCCATTGCAATGAAGCATGCTTTGATTTAGGTCTGTAGTGATGCACCGATGATTCCTCACCAATGACAATCCTGTTAAGCATATCTTCTCTTTCCCCTCCTTATGATGAGAAATGTTACAAGGACAGACCCATTCTCTTCATTTTGTCTTAAACCTTCAGTTCCCTGAGCACCCACCATTATGCAGCATGCTAGTGCATGTGCTGCACTGTCTATCATTATCCTCCTGTCAGCTGAAATCAACTCTTCCACCTGCTGCACATTTTCTTCTGTCACAATCTCAACAGGGGAACCTGGTCAGGGATCATTTGCAACTTTCAAATAGCCTCAAAAGAATTTCTCAACCCAGTTGTGAACCACTTTATGTGACAAACACTACCCACCATAAATAGGAAACATTTATTTATGAATGCACTTTGCACTGAGTCATTTGCCCACAGAAAAAGAACAGAAGAATGCTACTTTTCGGTATTATACTCCTCAAGCATGTTCACCATTTTGACTATTGAAACCAGCCTCTAAACATGCACAAGCATGTCTGCTACACAGACTGTCATAAAGCTGAAATGTGTTGCTCCCTAATGATACACAAAGAAAACCTATTATGTCCATTACACCTATTTACTTCCATTTGTGGCTTATTTACTGACTCTCCCTCATATATTTGCTGATGAAAACAATTCATTCTGAAATATAAGGACTAATCATAAAGCTCTTGAACTAATTTCACTGTATATAAATAATAAACACAATTTAAGTACACTAAACCATAGATGCTACAGATAACTGTTTGGCTTCACCTCAGCTACCATATACAGAGCTTATGTTAAAAAAGGAGAAGCTAAAAGATACAAATTTTTAAATAACATTACTGGTTCGGATTACCTCTGTCTGTACTTCTGAAGTTACTAGACTCAGCACAGGCTACTCTGTTTGTATTCCTGATGTTACCAGACTCAGCTCTTGCTGCACATTAGTGTTCACAATGTTGGCAGCACCCTACCAGCAAATTGCACATGTAAAGAAAGATACAAAACAAAACTTTAATGCTTCCCTCTTCTTCCTTCTAACCTGGCTACATAGCCAATATCACTGCTGACTGGTACTGCTCAGACACCTGATCACCACAACCAGAGTTTCAAAATTTCTTCTTTCCTCTCTCTCTTTCTCTCTCTTTTCCAATCCAAAAATTAATACGCTAATTTTCCCTAGTCCCTCATCCTCATATCACAATTTGTTTTCAAGTTCCCGATACCCCATTTCACATTCTCTAACCACCTACTTAATTTGGCCATAATCTTCTATCACATCATTTGCCATCTCATTCAACTGGTCAAATTTTGATTTCAGAGATTTCTAGTTTATCTGTCTTTAACATCTGCTTCATTGTCTTACCCTCTTTCTCACTGTTCTTAATGTATGCGAAAATCTGGTCAACTGTAAACCACTTGACTTGCAGACCAGGTTAATCTCCACTCTGCCAATCACTAGCAATGCCAGAATCACTAACCCCATAAACTAAAGTTTTTGCAGAACTCTCCTGCCCCTCCTCAAACAAGTCATTCTTCACTTTATTATTTGACATAATTCTGGCAAGATAAGTTTTATTCTTTACTCCCACCCTAGGGCTGATAAAGTATGCCTGACCTCCTGTGTGACTGAGAATCAACTCCAAAAAAAGAATTATAATTAATGAATCAACATATATATTGTCACGAGTTGGGTGTATAACGCACAACAAATAACTTCACACCATATTGGATATAGTGAATTTATTCCACTCGCTCTTACAATCACACCATTTACAATCTCAATATTACTGCCATCAGCAGTATCATAAATACTAGATTGCAATTAACTGGTTACTCTTTCTCTAGTAACTGGCTCAATCATCGCTACTCACTAACTAATCACTCACTACTAACTACTGAATAGTGTTCGCTGCTCCTTATTTAGCCTCGGCACGGACAACACAGGAAACAGTTACGTGATAAGTACCACTGTTGCCTGATGCCGTGTTTACAGGTTGCCTAGCAACACTGTCGAGTTGTTTGCTGCTGCGTAGCAACCGCGGTATTCGTTGGTAACAACACAGTCTCTCTTCTGCCACGTCACCACGGGGGAGAGGGTGTTTACCAAGCGTTGTGTGGTAATGGAAGGGGTGGAGGTATGTGACGTCACTCGCAGACCAGAGTTCACATAACCCCTACTTCCCATTTCACCATCCACGTCACAATATATTTTCAAATAATGTAATTAATTGAGCATTATAAATTAATCCGCATTATCTCCACAATTTTCTGAAATTCCTAAATGATGCTTCATGTTCTTTCTGAAAAGCATACTCATCGGGTGATATCTTGAACAATCACTGATAAAATGCTGGATCTGGATGAGGAACTGCATTTGGATATGAAGACTGGGTAATTTTCACAGAAACTGTTACAGTTACAGTTACAGTTACAGTCATCTGGAACAGCCCCGCCAAAATGTCTGCAAGTACAACACAAAGTAATCTCTTGCAGTAGTTATCAACACTAGAAATTTGAAAATGCTGACTAAGAGTTAATCTAAGTAAAGAACGCTACTTAATTACCCTGAATTCAGATCCTGAGTGCCAAAAATATCATTGGCTGTGACTTCAGTGAAAGTGAGTCCAGTAGTATCCCATCTGTGTTCCTCTCTTAATCGCCAAATTACTTCTAAGAGGTTGGTGATGTCATTCTTCAGGTTTTTTATTTGTGTATCCAACAGCACTTCTTCATTCTGTGCAGGTGAAACTTACTGAGAAAACCCTGACTATCAATGTGGTAATAATCATGGACATAAATTGCAAGAATATGTTATAAACGTTGTTCCTTCTAGAAATAAGAACAAGCCCTCAAATTTATTTACTATAAAAATGATTAAAAATGTCATTTTATAACATTGAAACACACATGCAAATAATATTAAAAAATATGAATGCATTAACTGGCTAATGTGCAGAGAAGGAAGGCTTTTAGTGACTATAGATGGGGTTTAGATTGGTAATCAAATTTAATGAACTCTTACAACTTTTAACTATAAGATAGTATTATGCTCTCACTGTTCTAAACACTTAACAAATCACTATAGGACACATTAGGTCTTCTAAGTCTGTTAGTCTTCACTAGCCACTGCTTGGTAGCGGCTTCCAACAGCAGACGATCTTCTTCCTCTGGGTTCCCAAACTGTCCCAGGCCTCAGCTACCAGCTTCTCACAGCAACAACTCACAACAACTGAACCCCAGCGATTATCTAACTAACTCACTGACTGATTGACTAATTTCAACAGAGTCAGAGAATTAGTGTTACTTTATGACTGGCAATTTATTGCCAATCAGTTCATTTTGGCACCAAGCCCCTTGACACTCATGACTAGAATTTTTTATTCAACTGAACTCTTGTGATCAGTCCTCATGTAACATCCTCTTGTCGTGCGCGGCCTTTTCAAGCTAACTGGCCCTGCTTAAAACCTTCCAGCACAGATCACACAGAAAGCATTACTCCTCTGTTTCAGTGCAATTGCTGCCATGGAAACATGCTTGTTTGCAAAGCCGTTTCTTAGGAACGGCTGTTGTATAGTTGATTATTTTGCGGTCATTGCCTAGCAATGGGTCTACATGCCACAACATTTACAAAGAAATGGCAGTCTAACCATAATTATGATGCCAAACAAATTAAACCCATTAAAATGCACATTCTCATAAACACAAACGCATGCCTAGTCTTTATTCTCAAAATACAGATTTTATTTATTCTGAGCCATTATCGCTCTACTTTATCAGCTCTCTGAATTCATTAGCTTGTCCCACTGGGTTCCCCTTTTGTTCCCATGTGACATACGCAGACATCACTTTCCTCACCCTACTTCCTGGAGGAGGTCTGGGTCACATGGCTCTTCTCTAACAATCCTTATTTTCCTACCCATCTGTGCAATGTACATCTGTCACTTCATGTGCACATGCTTTCTTTTTCTATGGAGAGGCTCAAAGGATGGAGTGCTTTTAAATTACTGTTTCACATGTTGGTCTCTGATGGCAGTTTGTGCAATGTAAAATATTCAATTACATTTGGGCAGTCATCTGGAGTCACTGTAGTCAGGGACAGCCCTTGCTGTATGCACAGTACTCTAACTATTTGTGTATTTTACAGGGATATACAAGGTAAAACAAGTCGTTATTTTGTAAGATTTGAGGTTTCTATGGCGGTCACTATGAAGAATGCCGTCTTCCAGAATGTGGTGCCACCAGCTCACACTAGTTCCTCGCTCACATACATACATACATACATACATACATACATACATACATACATACATTTCATTTCACAAGTCCAAACAAATGGACACGAAGGTCGTCATACAAAAATTTAAACAAACACACAGATAACAAAATAATTAAAACTAATTGTTTATGTTATGCTCCACATATTCAGAAACTGTATAAAAGGAATTATTCATAAGATATAAAAACAGCCTATTTTAAAACTAATTTTAAGGCTTTAAGGCTTTGAATGGTTGTGGGCAATGTTGAATAGTTTAATAGCAGTAAACACAGTACCTTTCTGAAATGCAGAAAGATTCGAGTTTGGCAAATATAATTGCTTTTGATTTCTTGTATTCAAACCATGAACATCTAAACCTGAACAAAATTAATTTGATTATCAATCACAAACATCATCGAGAGAATGTATTCACATGACAATGGCAGTATATTCAATTTCTTAAAAAGATCCCTACAAGAGTCTCTAGGTCCCACTCCAGATATAATCCTTATTAATTTTTTTTGTAATTT
The DNA here is from genome assembly GCF_002891405.2 of Cryptotermes secundus. NCBI lineage: Eukaryota > Metazoa > Arthropoda > Insecta > Blattodea > Kalotermitidae > Cryptotermes > Cryptotermes secundus. Next base: position 107,053 of record NW_019726318.1, read on the forward strand.
AAAAACTCTAACATTAGTCGTTGAGTTGCCCCAAAAAATTATTCCATACTTAAGAACAGAGTGGAAATAATAAAAATACACCATTTGTAAAATTTTTTTACTCATAAAATAAGATAAACTCCTAATTACAAAAATAGCTGAACTAAGTTTAGGGAGAATATACTCTACATGACTCTTCCAGTCTAAATTCTTATCAATTTGCAGACCCAAAAATTTTATCACAGAAACTTCATTTATAAACAAATTCCCACTAGCAACTGCCAGAGAGTTATAGGACTGTTTTAGAGCAAACCTAATAATATTAGTTTTAGTGATATTTAAGGCCAACTTATTAGCTGTGAACCAATTTATAATAAGAGACAGTGTACCCCTGACTTTATGCTTAAGCTCATCATGATTATTACCAGTAACCAAAACACTGGTATCATCAGCAAAAAGAAAAACTTTAGCCAATTTATTAATATATGGAGGCAAATCATTGATGTAAATAATAAATAGAAGTGGTCCCAAAACTGACCCCTGTGGAACCCCGTTTAACTCTTTCCCAAGATGAAAAATAGTCCTGACCATCATTAGTTTTGATGTACACACACTGTTTTCTATCCCATAGATATGATTTAAACCAGTTTAATATACAACCCCGGACATCATAATACTCTAGTTTAGATGTCAATATCTCATAATTAACACAGTCAACAGCCTTACCAAGGTCACAAAAAATCCCTGCAGTCTGCAGTTTGTCATTCCAGGCCTGAAGTATGCCAGTCATAAAAGAAAAAGCAGCATGGTCTGTTGAAAAATTTTTCCTAAAGCCAAATTGTTCCTGCACCAGAATATTATTAACTTGTAGATGCTGACTCAATCTACAATGCATAACTCTTTGCAAGACTTTACTAAATACAGTCAACATATAGAAATAGGTCTATAGTTCGTAATATCAACCTTATCTCCTTTCTTATACAGGGGCTTTATAACACCATACTTCAAGCGTTCAGGAAATACACCAGTAATGATAGACATATTACAGATGTAGGAAAGGGGCGCATTTATGAAGACGCTACAAAGTTTTAATACTTTAGATGAAATCCCATCATAACCAGAAGCCTTCTTTGATTTTAAAGAACAAATTATATTGATAATTTCTCCTTTGGTTACAGGAATTGCTTTCATACTATGAAAAATAGGCTGAAAAGCGTTCTTTAATAATTCAAGAGGTGAACTAGTTTTATCAGGATGTGTTTGCAGACTATGAGCAATATTAAAAAAAAATACTCGTTGAAAGCATCAGCAACATCATTAGATTGAATTTTCCTATTATCCATTTTAAACATAACCTGCATATAATTGTCTTTGGTGGATATATGCAATACATTTCTTATAATATTCCATGCTGTTTTATTTCTATTATTAGAAATTTCAATTAACTGATTATAATGTAATTTTTTTGCTTCATAAATTACTTTCCTTAAAATAAGAAAATACTTTTTATAACAAGTTTTTACTTTTCGATCGTTACTATATTTGATTAACTTATATAAAAATCTTTTACCTTTACAAGATGTCTTTATACCCGTAGTAATCCAACTTTTATCACTGTTATTGCTCAAGTACACAACAGGGAAGCTTGCTTCATAAATGTTTAAAAAAGTAGATAAAAATTTATTAAAAGCACAATTAACATCAGTATTAAGATAAACTTCATTCCATTTTTCATAAGATAGCTGTTCAGTGAAATATTTAATAGTTTCACTAGTCAGCAATCTAGATTTATAACTAGATCTTGATTTATTGTTAATTTTATTGGTAGTAGCAAAATATTTATCAAGTATAAAACATTGTGCCTCATGATCAGACAGTGCATTACATAGGGGTAATGTTATACAAGAAGATAATCTTGATTTATCTACTAAAATATTGTCAATAGCTGAAGCATGATTATTTTGCAGTCTAGTCGGGAAATTTACAGTATGTACTATATTGAAAGTGTTAAGTAATACAGTCAATTGCTGTTTACGGTTATCGTTTAGTAAATAATCAACATTAAAATCTCCACATATTAATAATTCAATAGATGGTTTATACAAAAACAATAAAACTTGTTCTAACAGATTCAAGAATTGACAAAAATCACCTGCAGGAGATCTATATAGACAAACAACAACTAAACCCTGACCAATGAGATTCTATTTTAACAGCATATAATTCTAAAATTTTTTCCACACAGTAAGTTGATAAATCAACATGACTAAAACATAATTCTTTATGAACAAATATACAAACACCACCTCTCTGATACCTACATCTAGAGTAGCAAGACCATAATTAATAATTTTCAGTACTAACAAGACTTAAATTGTTGTCTGACATATAGTGCTCTGAAAAACAGAGAAATTGTGGACTAATCTTATCTACATTTAGGGAAACAATTATTTCATCCCTTTTACTGATGAGACCTCTGATATTTTGATGTAAGAGAATCAGAGGATTATTAAACTTAACAGATGACCCAGAAAATTGATATACTATGTCCATAAAAAATCATCAGATCTAGTTTTGGGAGGCTTTTTAACCTTTTTCTGATCAGTAGAACAGGTAGTGTCCATGGCCGGATGCTCTGACGTAGGCATAGTACTGTTATCTATTCTTATTTGTTTCACCTCACTAAGTGTTTTATCCAAATCTGAAAATCTACAATCTAAACTTTGCACTGTATCACTCAGAGCACTCTGGGTTTTATCACTCCTTATATTTTGTGATATATCACTTTCTAAATTCTGATTTAAGTTATTATGACACTTCCCTTGAGGCTTATTTGCAGTTAATTCAGAGTCTCCATTAAACATCCTTGTCCCTGGAGATTCCTGCACATTACTACCCCTATCTTGTTGGTTCCCTCCCCATTTTAATATAATGGGCGAGTCACAGTGGCGATAAATAAAAATATTGCGGATTGCCGACACCAAACAACGAGCAGTGACATCTTTTCCTTGTCTGTTTACATGCATTCCATGAGCTGCGAACTGCTCCCTTTGTAGATCAACTTTCACTACTTGAGCATAGTCAAAACACTTGATCAGCTTACTCACCTTCGTATTATAATGAACAACTTCCTTATTGACACATGATGTGGCTAGTAGATCAAATCTTTCATGGGCATTTAAAATCGGCACATTCGTATGCGTGCACACCTGAACAAATTTCCTAATTGACCTCAGTCCACTTGCAGTGTTATCCCTGGCAATATCCATAGCACCACCGTACATTATAACAGCATCATTATTATCAAGATTTTTACAGCTGAAGATGCAGTTGAAGTAATGATGTTTAAGTCATCATTAGGTTTAACATAACCTGTACATTGATACGAAGAACCCAAATGAGAAGTCAATCTTTCTGATATGCCCCTAGCGTGACTGTCTCCTATCAGAAGATTGGTATGCTTTCTTACACAAAAAGATTTCTTTTTCTTTTTGGAGGTGACACAGACTTCGGAAAATGATTAAACGATTCTTGAAGATTATTCAACACTGCATAGCGATCTGCTATTTGAACACAGTAGTCAGTAATAGGTGAACATTGGTTAGATGAAAAGGAAATAGATTATTATAATTTTGTAAACTACTCCCTGGTTTCAAAATTTTGCAGGAAAAATAAACGATATGGAGGCTCATGCATCTATGTCAAAGAAAATCTATAAGCAAAACCTTGTAAATTGTTTGAACACTATACACGAGAAGAACATTTTGAGACTAGTATAATTGAACTCACTCAATCCAATACAGTTATTATGTGTGTATACAGAACTCCTAACAGTAACATCAATATATTTATTGAAACTATGGATATAATAATAAATGAGTTACTAAATAAAGATAAGAAAATTATTATGGTAGGTGACTTCAATATAGATTTCTTAGGAAACAGGGTAAACTTACAACTACAGACAATGATAAATTCATACGGCTTGGAAGCAATAGTGGATGTTCCAACGAGAATCAGTTCCAGAAGTCAAACGGCCATAGATCAAATAATATTAAACAAGGGTTTATGGGAATATAAATTTGAGGTTATTGAAACAGGATTTTCTGACCATAGCGCGCAGATATTACAAGTACAGATGCAGCAAGAGAATAAGAATCAAAAAAGGCAAGCCAGGGCAGAGAGAGAATATAGAATGGTCAGAACTTATAGTGAAGAAAATGTTCAATATCTAAATTATCTACTAGACAAAGAGACTTGGGAACTTGTTTTTAAACAAAAATCAGCGAACAATGCATATAATGAATTTCTAGATACTTTTCAGTATTATTATGAAATAGCAATACCAAAAAAATGGGTAAAAAGTAAACAGCATGAAAACAAATGGATTACCTCAGGTATAAGGGTATCAGGAAATAGACTTCGATTTCTTAATAGGCTAATGAAAGAAGGGAATATATCAGAAGAATTTAAAAAATACTATGGTCAGTACAAGAAAATTTATAACAAAGTGATCAGTGAAGCAAAAAAATTATCTAATAACATACAAATAAGAACTTCCGGAAATAAACCAAAGGCTATGTGGGACCTAATAAAGGAGGAGCTAGGCAGTCGGAAAAAAAATAAAAATATTGAAATAAACACTGAAGGAGGAAATACACAGGATCCAAAAATTATAGCAAATGTTTTCAATGAATATTATACTAGCATTGCACACAAAATCTTAAACGACAAATCATTATATACAAACAAAGAAGCTAATGACAATGCAGTAAAGTATAACAACAACAGTATGTTCTTAATCCCAACTACTGAAGAGGAAGTGGTTGGCATAATCAAAAGACTTGGTAACAAAAAATCAACAGGTATAGATGACATCCCAGAGTATATCATCAAAAAATGTTATCCCAAGATAATATCTGCCTTAACATATACAATAAATCAGTCACTCTCAACCGGATACTTCCCTGACCAGCTAAAAATGGCAAAAGTGAAACCCTTGTATAAGAAAGGAAGCGAAACGGATGTTGCGAATTATAGACCAGTATCACTAATTTCTGTTTTTTCAAAAATAATTGAAAAAATTATGCATAAAAGACTTTTATCCTTTTTAAATAACCACAGTTTAATTAGTAACAAACAGCATGGGTTTTGCAAAGGAAAAACAACAAAAACAGCAATTGCAGAGTTCATAGAAGGGGTCTATAAATCGCTAGATGAGAAAGAAGTAAGTATAGGGTTATTTCTGGATCTGTCAAAAGCGTTTGACCTAGTTAATCATGACATATTGCTAAGAAAGATGACAAGAATGGGAATACGAGGGGTTGCACTAAAATGGTTTCAAACATATCTAGAAAGAAGAGAACAGAAAGTGGAAATCACATATAGATGTAGAGAAGCGAATGTAAGCATTAACTATCTATCTCAGAGTAGACCCGTAAGACATGGAGTCCCACAAGGTTCTGTTCTTGGACCAATTTTATTTTTGCTATATATTAATGATCTAGAAGCAGGTATTGAACAAGGAAAACTAACGTTTTTTGCCGATGATATAAGTATTTTTATATCAGGAAATAGTGTTAATGTTGTCCAAAGGAAAATAAACGCATTAATAAATAAACTCACAGAATGGTTTGAAAGTAACAGATTAATTATTAATAAAGAAAAAACGATAGCAATATCCTTTCACCAACCACAAAAAATACAGCCAGAATGCCCACCAATAAAACTATATGATAAAGTCATCAATTATACAGAACATACCAAATTTTTGGGAATGTCGTTAGACAAAAAATTAAGCTGGTCCACACATACTCAAACACTAGCAAGTAAGTTATGTAAAATATGTTTTGGCTTGCGAATAGTCAAAAAAGTATCAGGATTAGAGACTGTTCTTGCTTTATACTATGCGTATTTTCAATCCCTGCTATCATATGGATTGATATTCTGGGGCAATTCAGCGAATGCAAAATTGATCTTTAAGATACAAAAGAGAGCTATTAGAACTATAATGCAAATACAAAAAACAACCAGCTGCAAACAATATTTTAAATTGTTACATATATTACCTCTACCAAGTCTGTATATATATGAAATATTAGTTTACATGAAATCCAACTTGAATGTTTTCATCACTAATTCAGCAGTACACTCACACAATACAAGAAAAAAAGACAACTTATTCATAGTTCCATGTAGGACGAGTCTGTGTAAAAACAACTTCAATAATATTGGACTTCGTCTTTTAAACCACTTGCCGCAATATATAAAGGACATACCAGCACTATACAAATTTAAAAAGACTTTGAAAACATTTCTACTTGAACATTGTTTTTATAGTATAGATGAATTCTTCTTGTTTGGGGATAAATCCTAGTTAACATCAATATTACCAGATAATTCAAGAATAAGTGACTTGTTGAGCGTATACCACCATGCTATGAATGTATACTGCGCAGTTCTCTTCTGCTTAAAGGAATCAAGACACCAGGTTGGATGTGATAGAAAGGACAACATGAGATGGAGGGACGTCTACGTAGGCCGCTCAGAGAGAGATCGAGAATACCAGGCCATCAAGAAGGGCATCAATCTGCTGAGAACATTACATTAGCTATCAATATCATTATTCTAAGGCCACGCCATAGCTTAAGCGATTAGTCGCTGGCTTCCCACCACTGTGATCTGAGCAAGTGGGATTTGTGATGGACAAAATGGCGCTGGGGCAGGTTTCCTCCGAGTACTTCGGTTTCCCCTGCCAATGTTCATTCCATCAAATTCTCCACAAGTGGGAGTATCTAGCCGGTTCTAGATTGTAATCAGCAGTGGAATTGTAACTATTGTAATTTTAATCTGCTTATGTATCGGATTGTTAATGTTCAGAATTGGCTTGACTTGTCATGTATCATGTACAGTGATCTGCAGTGACGAGGTGGATCAATCAATCAATCAATATTATATTGTCATATTATTATCTCTGTATTGCTATATTATTATTATTATCATGTATTATTATATTGTCATATTATTTCTGTATTATTATATACTTATTATTATTTAGTATTAGTATTAATATTAATCTTTGACTTGTCCCATATCATGTATAATGATCCATGGATGAAATAAAATTGAATTGAATTGAATTGAATTGATATATTAACTCTCTTTTTAGTTGCCTGACTTACTCTCACTTGCCTCCAATCATCAGTATCACATTCACCACATTCCTTACAATGGATATAGTTAACGACTGAATTCTTGTTCCGGTGTTGAGCTAACTTCTTTTTGTAGTAATTATATGATAAACTGAGCAGTTATAAGATCATCTTGTACTCTTTGAAGTTCACTTTTTAAATTTATACAACTCAAACAAGAAGTTCCACTACTATGAACTATATTATTACTTAAAATAATAGAGCTCGAGCTAGACGCCTCAATATCGTCCGCCATCTTGGTTGTATGTGATTTGATATTGTTCTATATATTGATATTGTGAGATTGTTCTACCCTGAAAATGAAGGCAAAATGTTCCTCCAAAACGTCGGTTCACACAAGATCTACACAATGCCACATCCTAGAAGATGGCACTCTTCAAGCTCTTCTTTTGATTTGTGTGAAAAAGTAAGCTTAACCTGTTTTATCCAAACCACGTTTTTTGTAATGTGTGTCAGCATGTTCCACAATACAATACTTGTGTATCTGAAGCTATAGCTGTGCCTAATAGCTCTGACCTGAAATGAAAATTCTACATACTTGTATCATACCTGTGTTGTAACTCTACTATGGGCAAGGGAACATAATAAGGGTAAATATAGCAGAACCTGGCTTTATTTTTTGTTTCATTCACTTGTTGTCCCTTGCAATTCCACACTTATTTTGCATGCTAACACATCAGTCAAGTCTTTCTGTACATTCAGCATTTTCTAAGCCATAGAAACCTTTGTAGTCTGTAAAACTGTTTTACAATTTGTACAAACTTTTCAAGCACTTTTACTTACACTGTCACATTATTTACTTTGTTAAATAAAGGATAATTCGCAAGTCCCTCTGGAACTTCTGAACTCTGCAGCGCAACAACAAAGACAGACCCAGCAGAAAGGAGCATATCAATAGGTAGAGAATCTCTCCAAGTTTATTTGGGTAATAGGCATCATGGTGTACTTGCAGGTTTCACTGCTAGGGGGCAGTTATGATGAAACATGGTGTGCGTGAGAAACTTTGGTCAGGAGCCCTCAGAAGTCAACACACTGCGCAAGCCAGGAATGGCATATGCCTGAGTCAAGTGTCTGACACATTGCATTCTGCATAAATGTCTTTGCACGAAAGGATACTGATTGCACCTGCTTGATAATCTCAGCTGATGGCCCCAGCTGACCTGCTCATTTCACAGCGCACAGGCAGCCTCTCTGCTGAAATTTCTTGTACCACTCATGAATTGTTTTGTCCATAGTTGGTTCTGTGTGGTACCTGGTTTGAAACATCTGTTGTTCCATCATAATTGATGCAATTTTGAAAAATTCCAAGACAGAACGCTTTCTTATCCCCTGTCTTCAACACATTTCATCATGACTGCCTCCTAGTGGTGAAACCTGCAAATATGCCATGGTGCCTATTCATCCAAACAAACTTGGAGAGATTCTCTGCCTACTGACATGCTTCTTTCTCCTGTGTCTGTCTTGGCTGTTGCACTGCTGAGTTCGGAAATTCCGGAGGGAATTATGAATTACCTTGTACAGGGAGATCGAAAAGTCATGCACATCAAACTAAAAGTTGTTATAAATTGTATTGCAGTTAATATAATTATATCTCCTACCGCTAGATGGTACTGTAGGAGTACTAACAATGAGTAGAAACGCCTTCTGTCATGTGTTGGTCATATGACGTCTGCAGTATAGCTTTGTTTATCACGTGACAGACATGTCATTTTCCCAAGAACGAGTTTTCATTGTGGAACATTATTTCGCCAGTCGTTCTTATGCATGTGTCACAGATGAGTTTCGTCAGGAATATCCGGATTCTGGAGTTCCTAACAATTTGTTGATAACGAGAATAATCAACTGATTTCAGGAATGTGGATCAGTTTCAGATAGGAAGAAATCCAGGAGAGCAGCCATTTTGACTGAGGCTAAAGTGGCTGACATGGAGAAATCAGGGATTTCATAAGAAGTGCTCAGAGAGCAATGAAGAAGTTACACCTACATGCATATCATGTTCGATGTGTGCAGGAACTGAAGGACCTGGATAAAGAAAAATGCTTAGTGTACTGTAGATGGTTTCAGACATTTGTTGGCAACCATGGAATTGAAGAGTTTGATCAGGTTTTCTTCACGGATGAAGCATGGTTTCACCTTAGTGGCTATGTAAACAGTCAAAACAATAGGATTTGGTCATCTGAAAATCCAAATGTGTTACATGAAAAACCCTTGCACTGTCAGAAAATTGGAGTGTGGTGTGCTGTATCACGTCGTCGAATAGTGGGCTCAATTTTTTTTTTAAACAACGGTGAACAGTCCAGTGTACCAAGACATCATTACACAGTTTATTGCGCTTCTTGAAGTTGATGAACGTGAGTGTTGGTTGCAGCAAAACGGTATCACATGTCACACATATAATAAAACCATGCAGTTCTTGCGCGAGTTTTTCGGTGACCATCTCATTTCAAAAGGACTGTTCACCTGATTTGTCACCCGCAGATTTTTTCCTTTGGGGGTACTTCAAAGGAATTGTCTATAAAAACAATCCACATACACTGGATGACCTCAAGAGGAACATTACGATGGCTATTAACAGCATCAGCTTACAGGTGCTCCACAATGTGGCCTCAAACATGGTAAAAAGTGCTTGCGCTTGCATTGCTGAAGAGGGAAGCCATTTCGAGCATATGTTGTAAAGACATGATTTTATTTTGCATTTCTAAGATGTAAGGTTATAAACATTAATAGTAAGTGCTGTATGTCTTGTAGTTTGTGCATTAAACCAGCAAAATATAATTCCTTAGTGTGATGTGCATGACTTCTCGATCTTCCTGTATGTTCTTGTTATTCTGTATAACCTTCTGTCTCTCTCTCTCTGGTAAAGTAGTAACCCCTATGCCTACAGTCTACTTGCCTGGAATAGCATAATGCTTATCAACAGGTCACTGTACAATACTTTTCTCTAGCCTGTTCTTAGATACTCTGTCCAGCTAGGTAGTATGATGCCAACAGTGGAATCACAGACAATGAGCTGCCCATCTTTCTGGGTAGTGAATAAAGAAATATGGAACAAGGCCTCAAGAAAGCCAAGGAAATAGACTTTGCCACTCCTGAAACTAATATTATCGAGCCTTTGAACAAAAATTAATTTAACATCTAATAAAATGCCACAATGTAACTGACAGTACTCCTACTTTGCATTCAGTCAGTCTCCAGTTCAAATCTTAATTAACAAGAAGCTATCCTGACTGATCCTTCTCATGCATTTCTCTGCCTCAACATGCTGGAATATACCTCAAACCAGACCACAAACTGTTCATTCAGTTCATGTACTGTGTCACTATTGCCCTCTAGCAGCACTTGATCTCCCTTTATATATTCTCCTTGGATACTACAAAGAAAGTTTTTTATTAACTTTGACAACCGATTCATGGCTCTGAGCTTTATGGTGAACAGCGCACTGATGAATGTGAGGTGCATACCTATTTTGCCAATGATCAGCATGCCTGATGGTTGATTACATTCGGAATGAAAGGAAGTAATTAACTCATGACTCACCTGATGGCATGATGTTTCACGGTGCACAGTGCAATGCATGTATGGGAGTTTATGATTTGTCAGCAGCAGCTATCAACTCCTTTAGCCATTTGTTCTCAGTTACAGTTAGTGAGCAGTACAGTATACTTTAGAGTGACATATTTCTGTATGCCACCTGTATGAAATACAGATCTCCTAGAAAGTGTCAGTGAAAAATTGTTACCGTAATTTTGTGATGAAAGAGTTCTCAGCAGACAAACAATTCACAACTTGGTGAATAAACTTAGAATAATGGGACTCATAACAGACAAGAAACAAAGACATCACTGCTGAATGCCTACTGAGAAGTTACATGACACAGGGCCCAGACTTGAACACACACCTATAAAATCACTCAAATGTCTACGTGTCAAAAGTCTAGTGCAAAAAGGGCAACATAATTGCTGAAGCTTGGACCCCATAAAGCAAGAGTAATTCACACCTTGCAGTTGCATGATCTGGCTAACAGAGTTCATATTTGCAGTTAGTTTCTACAGTCTCTTGTCAATGGTGAGATTGATGCACAGCAGACATTCTTTTCTGATGAAGTGTAGTTTCACTTTCAGGGATACATACATACACAAAATAATCGCTACTTGAGCTCACAGAATTCACATCTAACCCATGAAGACCTGTTACATCAAGTGAAAGTTGGTGTCTGGTGTGCTTTAAGTGCAAGAAGGACAGTTGTACCTGTGTTTTTCGATGAAACAATTAATTGCAAAAGATATCTATGTGCAGGACAGAATTTTCAACACCTCATGTGATCTGTGAGTTGTAACTACTTCATTTTGAATGTTATCAGTTATCAGGCATGGTGATTAATAGGCAGAATTTGTATGTTCCTTGCAGCTGGCAGTCAACCGGTCGGCATGAAGCACACAGCCATGGAACCAGTCAACAAAGTAAAAATCTTCCTTGTATACTTCAAAAAACATACCACCCAGCTGTTAAATGCCTGTCAGAAGGCTCCAACTGATATGTTCCATGGATTATCAGTGTCAAAATATGAAATCATCACATGAAGAAAAGTAGCAACCCTTCAGCTTTAAGAACAAACAGAAATGCCATGCAGCCAGACAGGCAAAGTGAGGAACACAGATAACACTTCATCACTGATTTTTATTAATGTATGTTGCACAGTTCAAGAAGTGTGTGGCCTGGTATTACCATGGTGGAGGTGACATGTTTCGCTGAAAGTGTGGTGGCATCTTGAAAGCAAGTCTTCAGCATAGACTTTTCTATGCATCTATGTGCCACAAGATGAATATGCAAGAATACCAGCACAATATAAAAAATTTGATTTTTTTCTCTAGCAGGTCTAATTAAGCAGAACATTTCTTGGCTGTGGTGAATAAGAATGCTTCAACTGAGATGAATGTTGTTTGGTCTCTGGGTTGTAGTGATAGAGCGAAATTTAATCACTATCCACAATTCTTTTCAAAATTGCCACCATTTTGTTCAAAGCTGCTCCATATCTCTTCACACACCAAACTCTGTGCTGCATCTGTTTGGGAGTACTTAGTGAAGGATGCATCATGCACAGGTTCTTGGCATTTCCAGATGATTACAAGGACTGATGGGTGTTACCAATGGATATAGACCACAGAGATTATTGGGGAAGGTTGAAAGGAACTGCAACAACAAGCAAGCCAATGGCAGATAGTGGTCCTTAAAATGGCAAGGACAAACATTTGAGGTGAAAATAAGAGAGGAAAAAAAAAGGGTTTGAAGAGGAAAAGAAATAAAAAATTGTTCAAGAAGAAAGTGCAAGAGAGCTGACTGGATGGTGTGTTTCAGAAGGCGTTCTTAGCACAGTCCTCAGATCCTCAATACAGACATTACTGCAAAAAGCAACTATGATGACAACAGATGACCTGCACATCACGAAAGGAAGAAAGTCATTCCATAGGGCTCTGCAGGAGGACATACAAGAGGCCTTACTGAGATTTTTTCAGTGTTATCACACTGAACAGTAACAAACCACTGAGAGCTCTAATTACTTTCAGCCTATATGCATAATGGCTTTGCTCTATTTAATATTAAAATGTTCTGAATTTGAGGTTGTTATGCACATGTAATGTCATCTTCCTTTCAGCATTCTACAGGGTTAAACTGGTAAATGAATCATCACTCATGAAAGTACACTAGTAAACACAATGAAAAAAGACTCACATTGTAGCAACACCCAGACATGGCTGTGAGCTGGGAATCATGGTGCCAACTTTACACATTAGTAAACATTATAAAAGAAGACTACTACTGGGGCTTCACACAGACATGATAGTAAGCTTGAGAATCATGGAAGTGTACCAATTTTAAATATGAGTATTGTTATGGCGTGAAGGGGGGCGTGGAGGTACCTCCACCGCTTCCGCCACTGTACCTCTCTTAACCCGTGATGACAGAGGGCGTGGAAATATCCCGTTCTGTCACCCTGTTATGTATGCTGCCACCATCTTGTTATTTCAAGAAATCCAGTAAACTTATCATTGCTTACGTCACTGTTCTGGCTTAAATTGCAATTCGCCGAAGCTTTGGGAGGTCCGGGAGTCGTCAAGGAAGAGGGTAACACTCGAGGATATGTTGGGCTGAATTAAACTCATACACATCCCTAGCCTATTCTATTTACCTGCGTCGTTATATACACTATATACACACGGTGCCGACGATTGTCGGTTCGTCTTACATTGGGAATAAGCCTGCAGTGCCTCATTATTTCTACCTCCTGTCACCCTGCTGTCGGGTACTCTATGCCTTGGAATCACTGAATGAACCTAGACCATCTGGTTAGCCTATCTCTCCCTGGGTTTACACTTTACACCTTACACTGTTACACTTAATGATCCTGGCTATATGAAGATGGTTTCACTTACTTGAGCTGAGGCAGGCGAGGCTCGCCGTCACTAACCAGCGTCCACTCATGGCCACAAATGTAATACTAATGTAATAATGACATTAATAATAATATAATATAAAAATTGAATAGAATCGAATAGAATCATAAAATAATTCGTCTCGGGTTTATATAACCTCTGCTCGCTGACTCGTCAAGTTCCGGGTATATGGGTCCTCCTACTCTGACGTGATTTTGGGTCGGTGTGGCTTAATTATTGGTTGTCGATCGAGAAGGGGTTGACTCTTTTTGGTATGCCGCCTCCTCCTACTCAGCATTTTCTGTCCGCCATAGTGCTTATGACCCACTTCATATAGCCCTTCCTCAGTGTCAGCGTTTTACGCTGCCGTGTTAACGTTCTGATTAGTCAGGAATTGCTTGTACACTTCCTTGTAGACCCAAGCTTCCCGGTTCATGTCCTTATTTCTGTTTTTTAATCTTACAGTCTAATTATTGTGATTCCAAATTTACCCAAAAAAACTACATCTACATGTACGTAACCTTTGCTCCATCACAAGTATGATTAAATTAAAATTTTCAAGAAATGCAGCAGTTAAAAAAGTTTATGGATTTCACTTCTTTCCAGTTTTCATGATGCCAGATATGGGGTCTATTACTGCCTTAAAATTAGGGATGATGAACATAAAAGACCAATATCAATGTGACGTTATGTGGGATTTGAAGTACTCACAGCAGTGACTATGAAAATATGTCTTCTGGGATGTGTTGGCATGCAGTCTAATAGAAGTTCACCAGTGCTTTGGAAGAACATGTGGCCTCTAAAGTGTCACCAAACTTCTACAAGACCACACAGCATTACAGCTCAGAAGACAGTACTTTTCAGTGAGATGTTAATTTCACAAACCTAATTTCATAAGTGATACTGATAGATAAACACATTTCCGCAGCAACGAATCCAGATGCAACAACAGAGGAGTTGTGTCTTCTATGTGGTCTCTGCTGAGATGTTATAAGCATGGCACAAGGTAAGAGCTTAGTTAGTTCTGTATGGGAGTCTGTGAAGAATGGACTTAAGCCTGAAGGCAGACAAATAGCCATTTTTGGAGGCATTACCAGGAAACATCTAGCAACAGACTGAGAATACTAGACTGTGTGCTCTAGTGAAGTGTAAAGCGTGAAAATGACGATAGTGTTATTGATAATTGTAATTAGGATCTGTAAGTGGTCAATAAATCTATTCACCAATCCAAACCCCATATACATTTACACCTACACATAACAATATGAACAGCCAGACTGTCTGGTTTGTGTTCAGAATTGTACAACAATTTTATTTTCAACACATTCAATAAAGCAGTCAAGATTTATACAAAATTATGGGACTTATACAAGCTAACCACACATTCTGTAAATATAATCCCCTGTAACTGGTACACAAATCACATGGTAACTAAAGGATGACTTAGACATACAGTAAAACTTGGTTATAGCAACATCGGTTTCTGCGACACCTTGTCTATTGTGTCAACTATTCAATGGTAAGAACTAATTCCTCATAAAGCAACTGTTTTTATACCTTGCTTAGTACGACATGCACAAATGCATCAACCTCGTATGTAACGTCATTTTCATTCCTGAATTTCTCTGATATCGTGGGAAAGTTCGATGTGTCTGCCCACCCTCACTTCCTCTACTTGCTGACGTGACTGTCCTGGAAGAATACGACCGCGGGCTGCAAGAGGAGCGTGGGTTTTATGCGAAAACAAGGGTGTGGGGTGGGACTGCGTGAATAGTGCAAGAGGACGCGGCAGGTTGTTAACTGCATTCCTTTCCTAGAATCTCGTCTAACAGGACCTCACATTGTCTACTTACCCTATAGTGTTCCTGCCTAAACCCAGAGAAGTGCAGTAGCGAAAACATGGCAATGAAAAGGAAAGTTTTAAGCATTGAAGAGAAAGTTAAAGTGATTCGTGAAATATTGTGTGTATTGTCAGTGAAAAGCGCTGTAATATGTCTTTGATATTACACATTTGGGCAATTCCACGTTAATGTTATGTTAGTACGTACTTAACTATGTATTTCACTAAAAAAATGCAACATTTTAACTCGGTTTTTGGTAGATTTTTACGTGACTAACATAAGGCTACTGTGGAAGTGCCCATTTCGGTTACAATGACATTCGTTTATAACGACACTATTTTTAGGTCCCTTTGATAACGTTATAACCAAATTCTACTGTATTTCAATTCTGCACATTCACAGAAGCTGGTACAGATCCAGCATATATGAGATGTAAATGTACAAAATCCTGCTTGACAAAGTGTAAATCTTTGCTCAAAAAACAATGTCAGTATCAAGTTTTGTTAGGAAGGTGACATTATGGGCTACATGAAATTAAACCCAAAAATTCACATGGATATGATGAAATCTCTACCAAATTACTTAAAGCAAGCTCTGTTTACATCAGTTCACCCTTGAATCATCTATGTAATAAATCTTTATCATCAGGTACTTTTCCTCAACGCTTAAAATACGCTATAATGAAACCACTTTTTAAAAA
>NW_019726318.1:126204-126796 GCF_002891405.2 Cryptotermes secundus
TATGAAGTGTAAGCGTCTCGTATAGATGGCACTTAATACCTTTGAGAATTGTACTTTTGTTGATCCGTGGGACGTCGTAGCTTGTATCTGAAGGAAATAGGATGTTCGTATTCCGTATAACCAGGACGCCACATGACAATATGGTCATTTCGTGTTAACATAAAAAGCATTCATAAAATAATTTGTTTTTACCCTCTGCTCTACGAATACCAGTGCACTTAGAAAAAATAATTCAGGAACCAAGGATCAGCCTATTTTGACAAAACTTTCAATTAAGAGTGAACATATTTTTCAAAAATATGCATGTTACGTCTCACACAAGAAGTTTTACAATGATTCATGTTTGATGTTTATGGCTGTAATACGAATAATTTCAGATAGTGGCCTCAACATGGTCAGTCAAACACTTAACAATAAAAGATCTAAAAGTTGGTATATTGCTACAAGTAGTATACAGTATTTCTGGACATCCATCATCTTGTTGAGGTCTGTCTGTTGGACGTGTTGGACCCGACTGTGTAGGTTGTGTTTCCAGAAACAAACAAGACGATGGATAATGTCCATGCACTGCATGCTTCACATGCAGCCCCCC
>NW_019726319.1:0-13376 GCF_002891405.2 Cryptotermes secundus
AACCCGACACCAGTCGGCCCTTTCAGTGTGAGAATTCCAAATGTACATAACTGTATAATGATTGTGTCTTTACTAATATAGTGTAGCATAGGGTGAGGATGTGGGTTTTTGTGGTGATATTCTCCCTTTCCACATTCCGCACCNATAATAGTGGTGGAAGCGGTGGGGATACCTTCACGCCCCACCCCACCACGACGTAACAGTGACGGCAGCGGTGGGATTACCAATCCACCCCTGTCGTAAGGATCTAAGATCATAACAGTGGTGGCAGCGGTGGGATATGCCTCCACGCCCCCCTGCCACCACGGCATAACATTCATATAAATGATCTACCTGAATTAGTAAAAGGCAAAGCCTTACCGATACTCTTTGCAGATGTACAACCTTTATGATATCAAATTCTGATTCGGTGAAGATGGACCAAGATGTTAAAAGTAGTTCTGGAGATTACACAAAAATGGTTTAACTCAAATAGAATGCTATTAAATTATAACAAGACTAACTTTATGCAGTTCCTTCCAAATATTAGTCATCGGACTTTGGATACCACTGAATTCAATACTTATAAAATTAACTCTACTAACTCAATTAAATTTTTAGGTATTATAATAGAATCTTCATTAACATGGAAAGAACATATTGATTATATAAATTCAAAGTTAAATTCGTTATGCTACATGGTTCCTTCTCTCAAACCTGCATTAGGATTGAAAATTCTGAAACAGATTTACTTCTTCTATGTTCATTCTGTGTTAAATTATGGTATCATGTTTTGGGGTAATTCACCACATAGTAGATCTATTTTTATAACCCAGAAATGAATTGTAAGAATTATCATAAAAGCCAAAGCAAGGGATGCCTGTAGGGAAATGTTTACTAAACTTGGAATTTTAACTCTTTACTCCCATTATAACTTTTCAACTCTTATGTTTCTTGTAAAGCATAAGGATTTTTTCACAATAAATACTGCCTTACATAAAATAAATACCCGCCAAAAATTGGACTTCCATGTTCCTTTAGTAAGTCTAAAGTTCAAAAAGGAGTATATTATTCTGGTTTTACCTTATTTTCAGCTCTCTACCCCCCAATATCAAGCAAGGTGCACATGATATTAATAAATGTAAACATAAATTGAGAAATTTGATTTGTTTCATTCTGGTCCATCACACTAACAATTATAAATACAAACCACTCCATCCAATGTGACATATAAGTTTTTACCATGTTAAAACTTATCTCCCTTACATGTTTTGGTCCTTACAGGCCATCTTCAGAGGAAACATCATTACAAACTGGAAACTACCATCACAATAGGTGTTTTGATTTAAAATACATACTTATATCCTATAATGCACAGTACGCATAAAGTCGAACGTTTCACAATCACAGCAGCTTCCTGGTGCTGTAAAGTTTTTAAAGGTTTCTAGATGTTATTTAAAAAAACCTTTATTGTCAATAGTTAATTTTTTTTTTTAAACCACGTAGGTTCGTGTCTGTACTCCTATCATACTCCTAGGAGTACGGACACAAACCTACGTGGTTTAAAAATTTTAACTATTGACAATAAAGGTTTTTTAAATAACATCTAGAAACTTTTAAAAACTTTACAACACCAGGAAGCTGCTGCAACTGTGAAACGCTCGACTTTATGCGTACTGTGCATTATAGGATATAAGTGTATGTATTTTAAATCAAAACACCTATTGTGATGGTAGTTTCCAGTTTGTAATGATGTTTCCTCTGAAGATGGCCTGTAAGGACCAAAACATGTAAGGGAGATAAGTTTTAGCGTAGTAAAAACTTACATGTCACATTGGACAGATAGGTTTGTATTTATAAATTTAAAGTTTCTTATACAATTTGTATTAAGTTGAAGAGTATCTTGATAGGAATAATAAATTTGACCCTGGGGTACCCCAGTAATGATATCTTTGTATTTTAGTTGCATGCATTAGTTTCTTATATATATTTTAACTTCTATATACCTTATGTTAAGACAATCTTATGTAAATATGAATGTAATCTGCTGACAATTTCTATATCCAATGGTCAAGTACCTGAATGGATCAATGAATGCTAATAAATACAATACAATGCATTCCTCTTCTCTCCTATTTGTGCTACATGCACATGACTTGATCATTCTAATTATACATGGCGAAGAGTAGAAGTTACAAAGCTCCTCATTATGCAGGTTTTCTCCAATTGAACCGTGTTTCACGGTTCTGTTGTGTAGGATCTTTGACCCCCCCCCCTCCAACGAGTGTTCCACAGAGGCAATGTTCCTTTCTTTCCTGATATGGTCTTTGATGATGTATAGGTCACGTGCTTTTCCCCCTATCTTTTCCTGGGTGACCATTGGATGTGACAGTTCATCCCTGCACTGCAAAATTCTGTTCAGTTTTCTTGAATGTTCCGCATAGCATGCCACCATGAGGAATTGAGCCCTTACAGCTATAGCAGGAAGGTATTTGGCTTGCGCGAGGTAATATGATTTGGGTTTATGCATTTGGTATTACCGATAGGTAATGATTACTGCATTCTTGCGTCACGTGTGCGACTTGTAATTCTGTTTCACGACTGTAGCTTTTCTTTGGGCATGGGCTGTGCTAATCATTCATTTGTTTGTATTATGTTACTTTTCTAATGCCATATCTTTTCATTATATTATAGTAATGTACATATTTTGTTACCAACTTGTGTGAGCTGTGCTTACTGATGATATCATTCCATCACAGTCTGACTAGTAATGAACTGCCTGATTCCTGTCTGGATTTGCGTTCCCACATTAACCAGCCTATCCCAAGGCATCTTTTCTTGAGATCCCTGCGCCAACTTAGGGAGGCCTGTAACCCCACATCAACAAGCAAGCTGTTCCTGTGGCCTCCCCTCCTCTCACTTCCTTTCGTGACCCTTTAGGAGGAGAGGGGTGGCTCACAGAAATGGTAGCAGAGCATGGTTGGTTAAATGCAATTATGTGTACCCGGTTGTGTGTCCATTGCATTTAGCTTGCTTGTGGAGAGTATGTAGTATTACTGTGAACTAATTTTAATATTGTTTGTAGTGTTACATGCTATCATCATGCCACTCGCTTGGATCTATAATCTTCCAAGGGAAGATGCCGAGAAGTTGGCGATCGAGTTTGGTGTCTCTGTACAGGGCACGTTGGATGAGATGTGGAACAAACTGAAAGAAAACTGGAGAGTAGTTGAGACCTACTTACCTCCTCAGAGTACAGATAAGTCTGAAGTGGGCATGGGCATTGCTGGAGCTAGTGATGTTAAATTTCAGTGTAGCGACATTCATCCTCATGTGAACTATTCTCAGATAAAGTTTAGAGGCAAAGTGGTCACTTATTTGGTGTGGAATATACCTGTGTTGTCCGATTCGGAACCTGAAAGTGTGTTCAAGTTCCTTGTCCGAGCGAGGGAGATTTATGACTTGAATCTCGTAACGGACAAGGAATTTCTGGCATTCTTGGTCTCGAGGATGACTGGAAGGGTAATGCAAATTATTAGGGTCCATTTGCGTGCTTCCTCTGGGTGGGGGTTAGTTTGCTCTGAAATCCTGTCCATCTTCCTTCCACCTCATATTCAAGAAGGATTCTTGTCTAGATATGTTTTGAATCGTTTCCAAGCTGCTACTGAAGAACTATCACAGTTTGTCATATCTGTAGTAACTGCCACAAATATCCTAAAGTATCAAGCTCCTGAATCTGGACTGGTCCACCGTATAGTTCAGAAAATTCATCCTCAGGTATGTTCTTGTTTGGTGTTTGCTTCCGAACCGAAGTCTCTTAAAGAATTGTATTCCCTTGCAAGTCAAGTAGCTGAAAGTCAGGCTACTGATGATCGGAGAGAACATTCTACTCAAAATGCTCCTAACTGAAGTATTCAGCAGGGGAGATGTGTCCCACGTAATGTTAGTATGGCAGTTCAGGGGACCTCCCAGCCTGTTAGTCAGGCTGTGAGATGCTGGAAGTGTTCCGGAAGGGGACACATTAGGAAGGACTGTCTGTCCTTTAGAACCTTTGTTGCGAGGAGCCAGGGAAACAAAGGGGCGCTCGGCAGTGAAAGAGGTTGCCAAGGTCCGAGCGCCAGAAAATAAACAGCCTCAGTGTCGAATCTCTCCTGTAAGGGTAGCTGGTTATAATCCTTGGGTTGTGTTATGCATGAAAAGATTATTGTAAGCCAGCCATCTTAGAGTTGGGTTCGACAGTTTCCTTTGTTGCATGAGAACCGGAGGATTAACATGGCCCTCTGGCTGGGCCATCTCATTACAAAGTAGGCTTCATCTCTTTTTCCTGTAGGTCTACCTTCCTATGTTTGACTGTTCTCCCGTGTCATATGTTCTGGTGTCTTGGGAACGTGCCTTGGCTAATTTGAAAGCCAGAGATAGGCTTGCCAGGAGATATAATGTACTGAGGAGCGAGGCAGTGTTCAAGGTAGGAACTTTGGTTCTTGTGAAACTTCACCCTCAGAGCTCGAAGGTCTTTAAGCGTTCTGCTAAGATAGAAAATAAGTGGTCTAATCCACTGGTTATTGCCAAATTTCTGACGAAGGTTACTGTACACCTGGCAAATCCTGATACTGGCATGTTAAGTCAGAAAAGCTCATGTTTCTCAACTGAAAAGGTATTTCACTGGTGATTAGGGTGTTGGCCATTGTTGGTATTTTGCAATACTGTATATTTCTTGTAATGTTTTCCTCTGGAGACTGTGCTATGCGGTTGTTTTTTTGTTATTTTGGTGTACTAATTATGTTGTTTCTTCGTCCTTTCCTTACTACCTTGCCGATGATGCGGAGTTTCTATGACTGTGTCGACTATCCCCTCAGTATCCCTAGGGCCAAAGGGAGTCAAGAGAGTACTACGTTCCTTCTGTAGCGGCTGTGCAATTTGGCGACTCAGTGGGGGCTGTTGGTTCACAGCCTGGAAGTTGTGTGCCTTCTCCAGCTTTCATGGGGTGTGCCGGGAGTGAAAGTGATTGTGACGCTGGAGATATGGACTGATTGATTCAGCAGTTCTCTAAGAAGGATGCATCCCTGAGAGGTCTTGCTCCCGGTGACTGTTGCAGAGCAGTGGGCAGAAACGGACTGTGTGTGTTTTCTGGTCGCTGTTTGTTGCGAGAAGAAGCAAGCCCCTAGGAGTAATTGTCCTGATTTTGAGCCGAACTACCTGAGTTGCCATTGTTTGGAATTATTATTTTTTTTATTGGGTAGAGAGGGAGATCCTGAACCATGTTTCACAGTTCTGTTGCGTAGGATCTTTGACCCCCCCCCACCCCACGAGTGTTCCGCAGAGGCAGTGTTCCTTTCTTTCCTGATATGGTCTTTGATGATGTATATGTCACGTGCTTTTCCCTTTCCTTGTTTCACATCCTTACCTCAGTGAGTGTTCATATTTGCTCGCTCTCTTTTCCTGGGTGACCATCGGATGGGACAGCTCATCCCTGCACTGCAAAATTCTCTTTGGTATTCTTGAATGTACTGAATTTCTGTTTTGGCCGCATGGCATAGCACCATGAGGAATTGAGCCCTTACAGCTATAGCAGGAAGGTATCTGGCTTTCGTGAGGTAATATGATTTGGGTTTATGCATTTGGTATTATGTAATATATGCACCCCTTAACATACATATATATTACTTTAAACATTATGTATATGATTTTGTCTGACTGTACAGACAGGAAGTTATAATTACAATAAGATAACTGGTTGAGACAAATACGTATGATGCAACACTTGTTTATCGACCAGAGAACAAGGAACTTTGGGATCATCTGCTATGAGCATGTACTCCACGTGAAATCATAGCATGTGACTGCCAGCCAACGCCCATCCTAGCCTCTTTAAAAGACCATGTTTTGGGGCGCGGATCGGACTTCATAGATTTCAGTTCATACACTGCACTGAGTCTCTGTGCTCCATCATAGGGACTTCATAAACTTCTATTCAGGCAATATTCTTGATCTCTGTACAACATTTGTATCAACACCATTTATATTAAATATAATCACTGTATTGTACTGCGAGTTCAGCTTGGATTTCAATCCTTAAGTGTCCAACGTACTACGAGGAACAGTCTCCCGCTTGGCTAACCTCTCGTATCCCATCACCATCATAGGGATACAACAATTACCGATAGGTAATGATTACTGCATTTTTGCATCATGTGTGCGACTTGTAATTCTGTTTCACGACTGTAGCTTTTCTTTGGGCATGGGCTGTGCTAATCATTCATTTGTTTGTATTATGTTACTTTTCTAATGCCATACCTTTTCATTATATTATAGTAATCTACATATTTTGTTACCAACTTGCGTGAGCTGTGCTTGCCGATGACGTCATTCCATCACAGTCCAACTAGTAATGAACTGCCCAATTCCTGTCTGGATTTGCGTTCCCACATTAATCAGCCTATCCCAAGGCATTTTTTCTTGAGATCCCTGTGCCAACTTAGGGAGGCGTGTAACCCCACACCCACAAGCAAGATGTTCCTGTGGCCTCCCCTCCTCTCAGTTCCTTATGTGACCCTCAAGGAGGAGAAGGGCAGCTCACAATCTCCCGTCATCTCACCTCTCTTCAGTCCAAATATTCTCAAACACCCTCAGTCTATGTTCCTCCCTTAATGTCAAAGACCAAGTTTCACGTCCATACAGAACCAGAGGCAAAATTATAGTTTTGTATATTCTAACTCTTATGTTTTAGACATCAGATTGAATGGTAGCAAGCATTACCACAATTCAATCTCCTAAATAAAGTTTTGATTTGTCACTATCGTTCCTAGATCTCTGAACTAACATCTATTAGCTATTTTTATGTCACATCAATTATATCTCAGACATACAAAAATGGAAATCAAAATTTTCTCATTTTGGTTAACTCCTTGATCAGGTAAAAATCCACCCTAACGAAAGAAAACAAGCCAGTCACATCTACATTTGGAAATTCACTATCTGCTGTTATCTAATTTTTGGTGATCAAGTGAGGTCTTTGCAACAGAAGCACCACCCCATCAGTAACTACCCTTACACATCTATGAGAAAGTATCCCTGGATACTCTAATAATGGTCTCTCTATACAGTTAAATTTTACTGAATGAAATAACTAATCAACTGAATGTGGAATGCCACTGTAAGAAAAACATGGAATTATACCTGCCCCGAACTGCCTAGGACCTTGTACAGCCATGCTTATGCCTAACCTTCACAGAGACCAGCTGACTTATTGAAACCCTCTATGCCAGAGCTTCTCAGAAAGCAACCCCATTTAGACAACTTCCCTTGGTCCTCTATATACAAGACTCACCAAACAAGACAGATATACTGAACAGATTGGTCTAAAGGTAATCTCCAGACTTTAATTTATGATTTTCCTCAGTCCTTTTAGAATTTATCTATCAGACACTATATGGTCTAGATACTGAGAAAACCTCATTCAACAGCTCACAAAAGAAAAAAACACTACAAATAAGCTTACAGTCATGCCCTAACCTCATTATGTAGAACAGCAGTTCTGAACTGGAGGTATGTACGAAGGGCGCTCCATATATAATGCCTCCTATTTTTTGTGTTAATCTGTAACGTCTGAGCTGGATGTTGGTGTTGTAGTAAAGGTTGAACCTTCCCGCCAAAGTACTGTTAGTTTGGTTGTCGTGTGACCTATAGTGACAGCAGAGCAGTCTACCAAAATGGCGTCTGACATAGAAGTGTGTACGAATCAGAGATGTGTCATTGAATTTCTCACTGCTGAACAAATTGCACCCACTGACATCCATCAACGCTTGATAAAGGTGTACAGAGATGATACAGTGGATGTCAGCACAGTGAGGAAGTGGGTAGTGCATTTCAACAGTGGCGAAAGTGAAGTGCACAACAAGCCACACCCTGGGCATCCCTGCTCAGCTGCAACTCCTCACAATGAACAGCGCCTCGATCAGCTCATCCATACGGATAGGCAGATAATGACCAGGGAACTGTGTGCACGGCTTAATATCAGCTGTAATGCATTGGAAATGATGTTGGGGAAACTGGATTATCGCAAAGTTTGTTCCAGGTGGGCCCCAAGGATGCTTACACAGGACCACAAAACTCATCGACTGGAAGTCTGTCAGGACCTGTCGTCACCACTACGAGCTGGAATCCAAGACAGTCCATGGAGTGGCAACATCCGGATTCCCCAAGAAAGAAGAAGTTCAAGACACAGCCATCGGCAGGGAAAGTGATGTGTATGGTCTTTTGGGATAGGCGGGCTGTGATTTTGTTGGATTTCCTGGAGCCTGGTGAGACTGTCAATTCTGAACGCTACAAGACGACACTGACTAAGCTGAAAGCCCGCATTTCCCGAGTCAGGCCAGAGAAGCAGACACCCTTTCGCTTGCAACACGATAATGCTACACCCCCATACCAGTCTGCAACCATAACGCACACTGCAAAGTTTGGCTGGACTGTCCTACCACATCCACCTTAGAGCCCCGGCTTAGCACCTTCAGACTTCCATCTCTTTCGGCCTATGAAAGATGGACTACATGGGCAACATTTTCCAGACAATGATGCTGTCATTGCAGCTGTAAGAAAGTGGCTAGCCTCTTCTGGCGCAGACTTTTACAGGCGCGGCATACAGACTCTTGTTCATCACTGGCAAAAGTGCATAACGAGTGGTGGTGATTATGTAGAAAAATAACTGTAAGTAGCTGAAATCTTGCTCTATTTAACTGTGTTATTATGCTTTCTGTATCTGTTGTAGTTTTCATTAAAAAAAAATAGGAGGCATTATATACGGAACGCTCCTAGTACATCAGACATGCATATTTCAAGCATCGATAAAAAGAGGACAAAATGAAGAGCTCAAACTTCTGATTTTATTTTGTATGAATTTTCCTGTACATACAAATGAATAAAGTTTCTTGTGGTTATAATGTGAAGTCAATGCAATAAAAATTCAGAAATGCTGGCCTACAACAACAATTGTGGCATGCAGCGACCTTACCTGGCGTCTGAATATTAGGTTCAGCTGTACTTGTGAGAACTATCTGATGTGATACATACCTTCACTATGGGGGCTCCTCATAGACGGCGTACAGCTGAAAGGGGCAGATGGCACCTGATCAGACCTTTAAATCCTACAACACTGGCAACAGCTGCCTTTCCACGATGCTACTCCAGGGCTGCAGACAAAACATTAACAATTCCATAAAGTTGAATACACTATACAATGAAACCCATATTTAATGTCTGACCTATGGGGCACAACAAACACAGAATGGTAACACTGTGAAGCCACACTCTCTCTCAACTGCATGTGTTCCAGCTGTAGTGTTCACACAGCTCATCATGAAAATGGGCAATAAATATTTACAACAATGAAGCAGCAATATGAAATCTGCCCAAACATGAAAGATAAACTGAAATCCTTGAAATGTTATAAAGCAAATGTGTGGGGAAGAGAGAGGTTTTATGTCAACATCATGTGCTTCTGAATGGCATGAAGTGTTTTCTGCAGGAAGGTATGAAGTTGAGTGACAGCCAACCTGGATATTAGAAACATAAAATTGCATGAAGAGGTGTGGTCTAGACTTCCTGTCAGGGCACCTACTGAAAAACTGAATATAAACAGAAGCTGTACAATCATTTTGACAGAAAATCTGGGGATGAAAATAATGGAAAGCTGTTGTCCAATAACCTCACTAATGGCCACCAACTGATGATGTGCAATGAACTGAGAAGAATGATGAATGGCAAAACAGAGTCATTGCTGGAGATGAAAGCTGGCTTTCTGAACGTAACAATGGAAATATCCAAGCTCATCCTGCAGATGTCAAAATCAAAAGTCAAGACAGTACTGGTTTATTTCAGTGTCCAGAAATGTTCCCTGTCAAGTGGATCCTGCACCAAGACAAAACACATCTAATGGAAAAAAGTTCATCATGGTCCTGAAACACCCCATTTATTCTACAGACCTTGCTGCATATGATTTCTCTTCCCTGCCACAATGAACCATCTTGAAGGATCTCATTTTGAGACCATGGAAGATATTAAGAAGGTATAATGGCCATTCTGAAGTTTGCAGGAGATAATTAATCTGAAGAAAAAAAACTGTACATCAGAATAAAATCTGATATGGTATAATGACAGACTCCGGTCTAGCAAACCGAGATTAACAGCCGCCAGAATCTGTTGTGCTGACCATGCGACACCCTCTATCCACAAAAGTTGGCACTTACTTCACCGACAAGTGGCAGTCACTCAGTTGGTATAGTTTGCTTGCAGACTAAATGCCATGGAAGATAGTGACAGACTACAGGCTGGATGGCTGGGATCTGATTCCCAATAGGGACAAGAATAACTTCTCTTCTCCTAGTAGTTCAGCTGATGCAACAGAGCGCAGTGTTGTTCACTGTGAGGAAGAATGACCAGAACCTTGAACAGCATTCTGGTTGTAGCATCATGTCCAGATGGTAATGATCACTGGTGTTTTGTCTCTGATGTTACAGAATGAGGCAGCAACTTCTTTCCAAATATAAGTGCCTTTACCATTTCAACAGAGCGATACATCAACACACACAGCAAGGAACATAAACTGCTGAGAAGTCAGAACTGCTACCACCGAATCCAGACCCATCAACAACAGTAACATTTGCACCATTTTTTATCAGCCTACTTTTCTTGCTTTCAAAAAATAAAACTAAGCTTATGAGATCACCATGCTGTCTGTGTATCTTGGCAACTGAGCCCATCTCAGCGGCTACTTTATAAATCCCTCCCGTGTTGTAGTTGGTAGGCTAGGGCTCGCGGTAAACATGTTGGTTGTTGTTTTATGTGTTATCTGTGTTGTATCAAAGGAAAGTTGACAATTAGTTCTTTTCAGAATTTCTCCTTTAAATAACTGTATGTTGCGGTCAAGAACACAGTCATTCTGGCATGCGCAAGACCTCTGACTTGACCCCTGTGCCTAGGATAATAGCCCACAACTTTCTTCCACAGGCCTTCTATCTCCTGATGCTATAGTAAATAAGGTAAAGTTGTTCCCGTACTTAACTAATTAAGCACTATGCCATGCAGGTGTATGGGGGAGTGGATGTAGAGATCCACATTTTCTTGACTTCAGCACTAGCTGGAGGTTGGTTTTAAAGTAAATGTATCCCTGCAACAGGCTATGGAGGCCCATACGGTTGAGAGATGTCGAGCTTCCCACATTTTCTAGACAGTCGGCTCACAGATGGCAGTAATATTGTCAACCATACACGTTGGCTGCCCTTTATTCCCAGAAAGATAGATTCCTGCAACTCATTTGTTAGGGGCTGAGTCGACCAACCCCAGGGCCATAGTGCAGCTGGAAGAATGAGGTCAATCCAAAAATCCAATGACCTCATCAGGAATTGAACCCCATGATATTCTGGCTTATATCATAGTGCCTAAACCAACTACACTACTATGTGAAAAACTTACGCAATGTTCCTGCATTTAATGAATATTTTCTCCGATCCAAGCCAAAGCCCAATATAAACAATGCATTATTTTCCCATATATTGTGAATTCTGACTTACTGTGATCATGATCTGCAATAAATCATTGTTGCACAACTATAACTTCTCGTGATATCCCGCTGTGTATGTGCACTGGATCCATGCCACTTATGGCATCTGAACTACTCTGATTCCCAGCTGGGGTTCTTTCATGTGCTTATCTCATACTTCATTACTTTTCTGTGTATAAATAGTTTTCTTAACTTACTTATGCAAGGAAACAATTTTATCATAATCTTATACATATCCTGCAAAAAGCTGAACAGTTTCTTGACATAATTTTACATAACCTGCATTTAGTGACCCCCCCCTCACCCCAAAGATGCATTAAATACAGATTTCACTGTACTGGTCACATTGCTGCAAGACATCTGAATGTGTCCCCCCCTGGTAAGTTCTACTGAACTCCTTCAAATTCTGTCATAAACTTGTCTTTTTTACTTTATTTTATGTCACTAATTTGTTACTCCTTTTATCAATCTGTTATTTACTAAAATAATGACATTCAATCACCAGACGGGGGATCACATCAAGCCCCTTGCATGAAGTCCCACTTGTACAGAAGATTTACATTCTCCAGAATTTCTCAAAATACAATGAAACCCCTTTGGGTCTGCCCAAAGAGCCAATCTGGATGCTGTGGAGAAAATAAAAATCTCTTGCCTCTGTCAAGAATCAAACCCTGTCCATCCAGCCCACAGTCCATTGCTTTACTGACTGAGAGATGATCACATAATTTCCTACGAACTCATCGGCACGACAGCCATTTGTGAGCCCTGGCCTTCCTCAGGATTGCTCACCATTCTTCTCCTTCCTCCAGTTCTTTACACCCAAAATTCTTATGTCCTGCCATACACATTCTTCCCATTTTAACCTTGGTCTTCCCACTCTCCTGTTTCCATCTCATTTGGTGTTAAGCATTTTTTTGATGGTTCTATTCTCGCTGGCACGTATTATGTGTAGAGCCAATTCAAGCCTTTTCACCTTTATAAATCCAACAATGTCTAGTTCATTAAATAGTTTGTATATCTCATGGTTATACCTCTTCCTCCATATTCCATTTTCTTCCACTGGTCCGAAGATATATCTCAAGATCCTCCTTTCAAATATACTTAACAATCTTTCATCCGATCTTGACAGTGGCCAGGTCTCAGAGGCATAAGATAGCACTGACCTTATAAGTACTTTATACATCATAGTTTTGGTTTTCCTGGGTATTAATTTGGATTTCAGGTGTTTCCTAAGGCCATGGAGACATTTATTTGCTGCAAGTACATACTTTTTTATTTCATCACTGATATCATTTTTACAGTTAACTTCTGATCCAAGGTAAGTGAAACTACATATAACATCAAATTTATATGAGCCAATTTCAATATATGTAGGTCCATTAGCACAGTCTTTCTTGGTTACCGGCATGTACTTTGTTTTATTTTGGTTAATTTGTAGATTCATCTTTTTTGCTGCTCTTTCCAAATTAAGAAAAGCTTCTTTCATAGATTTTTGTGTTCTACCAATTATATCAATATCATCTGCAAATGCCAAAATTTGAACTGACTTGTAGAATATAGTTCCCCTTGTGTTGATGCCTGCATCTCTAACTACCTTCTCTAATACTATCTTGAACAAAAGGCAGGTTAGGGAATCCCCTTGTCGAACTCCATTTCTAGTTATACGGCTGGACAACATATTCTGAATCTTAATTTGGCATTGGGTCATTCTCATAGTGGCTCTGACTAAGGCGATTAACTTCCATGGAATGTGCATCTCTTCCATTGCCAGAAAAAGACTATCTCTATCTATGGAGTCATAGGCTGATCGGAAGTCAATGAAAAGATGATGTGTTTCAATTTG
>NW_019726319.1:13407-15830 GCF_002891405.2 Cryptotermes secundus
TAGCTTGTTCTACTTCTTTTATGGTTGGCGCTGGCTCTTCAGCCTCAAAATTTCCTCGAGTCCGGTCTATGGTCATATCTTCCACTTGTTCAGAGGTGTCACTATTTAATAATTCCTCAAAATATTGTGCCCATTTTTCCAGTACTGCTTCATCACTACTCAATATTGTGCCTTCTTTATCTCTACAGAAGGTTGTTCTAGGTTGAAAGTCCTTTCGACTCTTGTTTAGTTTTTGATAAAACGCTCTAATTTCGTTTGAACTTCTTAAATGCTCCAGTTCAATCAGTTCTTATTTATCATATTCCCTTTTCTTCTTTTTATGCAATCTTTCTTCTTTTCCTCTTTCTTCATGGTATTCTTCCACGGCCTCTCGGGTATGGTTCCTTTGCTGCATTCTCTTATATGCCTGTTTTTTTTATTTGTCACTTATACTTTCTTATAATTTATCCTTTCCATTCTTCCTAAGACTGCACCAGCAGCATTTATAATAACATCTCTAAGGCCCCTCCAAGCTTCACTGACATCCTCACTATCAGAGAGACCTGCCAGGCATTCACCAATTAATCCAGTATATCTGGTTGCAACTCCTTGTTCCACCAATTTTCCACAATTCAATTTCTTAGCCTGGGATCCATGTATCTTCCTTGCATTAGATATTCGCCTTTTAATCTTTGATATTATTAAGTAATGATCAGAGTCAATGTTGGCTCCCCTGTAACTCCTGACATCCATCAAATCTGAACAATGTTTTACATCTATTAGGATGTGATCACTTGATTAAACACATTTCCATTGGGGGATTTCCACGTTCGTTTATGTATATTGTAGCGGTTGGAAAGCAGAGCAATTGGGAGAAGAGAAACAGTAGCAGGACAAAAAGAAGATGCTGCAAGAACAGCCTCCAAAGGAAAGGAACTTGGATGCACCGTTAGGCTATTCGGGACGAACAGCCTTAACGAGGGAGCAGTGTGACATGTTGCGCAATGGAGAACCCCTCCCTACCCAGCAGTGACCTGGCGACTCAGGCCACAGTGACGTGGCGGATGAGTCAGCGCTCCATCCCCCCTCCGCGCTGACGTAACACGGCGCGAGTAAACAGCGTTGCTAGGCTATACACAAACACGGCGATGTGGCACCGGTTCCTACTGTGACAAGGCACTCACTACGTAACAGGCAAGCACTGCGGCTATATAAGGGAACCGCACAGCCGCCAGAGTAAGTTAACTTGTAGCTGTCCCCGGAGAGAGTTAAAGTGTATCAGCACCGAAGACAGCTCTCCAGTCAGCATCCTACGAGTGAGTTGAAATGTGGCCATCGCCGAGTTCTCGAGTTGAGTTAACTTGTAGCCGTCCCCGGAGAGAGTTAAAGTGTATCAGCGCCGAAGACAGCTCTCCAGTCAGCAGCCTACAAGTAAGTTGAAATGTGACCATCGCCGATTTCAGTTGTTGTCGAGTTAACGTGTAGCCGTCCCCGGATCAACGGTTCTCAAGGCAGCAGCCTATGAGTTGAGTTCAAATATAGCAGCCATGGCGGAAAGAAGAACCGGACGTGTAATTGTGTAATTGGGAGTGTGTGATACAGGGACACTTACATAGCTCCCATACTGAATACGTGTAGACTACTGAAGACAGAGTGAACTGATTTGTGAATAGGGTTATAAATTGTGAAACCCCACAACAGTGTAAGCAGATTATTGCGAATAGGGTTATAAAGTGTGAAACCTCGCAACTGTGTTATAATTAATTGTATCCAATACTTGTAGGTTGTTAAATAAACCAATTTACAATCTCTACGGCGTCTTCAGTAGCGAAACACATTACAATATCCTTGTGATTAAACATTGTACTACCTATTACCACGTTTCTTGAGGACGCAAAATTTATTAATCTCATCCCGTTATCATTTGACTTGTTATGTAGGCTATGTTTTCCAATAACCAATCTATATACATCCTCATTCCCCACTTTGGCATTTATGTCCCCTATGATTATTTTACAATCCCTTTTTGGACATTCGCCATATATTTCATCCAATTCATCATAAAAGCAGTCCTTCTCCTCATCACTTTTATCTTCAGTTGGGGCATGTGCACAAATAAGGCTACAGCTAAAAAACTTTCCCTTAATTCGTAGCCTACATGTTCTGTGAGATTTTGCCTGGAACTCTAAAATAAGATGCTTCCTTTTTTAACAATAAAACCTGTTCCAAACATGTGACTCTTCTTCTGACAACTATAGAATACAACATGATCCCTCTTTCCCATGACTCCTTTACCCAACCACCTCAGTTCTTGTATAGCAGTTATATCTAGTTTATAGCTGTCTAGTTGTTCAAGTAGCATTTTTAGTGCACTGGCTCTGTAAAGAGATAATACATTCCAAGATCCAATTCTCAAATCCTTTAAACATTTTCCAGGTCGTCTT
>NW_019726319.1:18456-21258 GCF_002891405.2 Cryptotermes secundus
TATATGTTAATGTATGGATTTATGATGGATATTTTACTACTTTTGTGAAATCCTTACTATTTATGTGAACTTGAATTGTGCATGTATATATGTATTGTATGATTTTTGACTAATTCCACATCCGGTAGGTCATCTGACTAACTCATGGATCTATGGAATGCTATGTATGTATGTATGTATGTACTACATGTTTCGGCCGCAACCGGCCATCATCATTCTGCAATTGCAGAAAAGAAGCGGCACGCACACAGAGAGCCTGCACAAAATAACACGCGAGCTGTGCTGAAAGCTGCTGTACATATAAGCAAAGTGCAGGTATCTCTGTGATCATTTAGTTTATATTTAAATTTTAATTTTAAATATTAAAGCTAAAATGAGAATTTAAAATTTTAAAACAATCGACGTGAATATTAATAACGATTTTAAACGTAACTGACAAATCCAGCAAAGGGAGTTCTGAGATATCGGGTGCCGATTGATGATAGAGTTTGAACGATTGGAAATCTGGAATTTAATGCCAGGCGCATCCCAAGGAAACTGGCAACTGAAAAGCAACCGCGATTTCCGATAAGTGTTATCAGCCTGGGTTGAACACATGTTAGTAAATGGGGCGGCGCATAGTGAGGAAACGGAAACCCAATTTCCAGGCAACGGAGCATGCCAGTCTTCACACGATTGAGTTTGATTGAGTTGCCGCGTGTATTCTTAGAAATCGGCTGTTCTGTAAGGCCCTACAGTGATTCGTTTGTTTTTTAAGGTTTTTTAAGATGGCACGAAAAATTTATGGACCTGCTAATGTTTTTGTGTGGAGTTAATTAAGCAAGAGCTCCTCTTCCTAGAGGAATATTATTGTTGGAAATATTTAGATTTGTGCATTTTATTGCTGCTATTCCATAAAAGGAACGTTGTTTGCATTGTCTGTGCAATTGTCTACAGGGCAAATAATAAGCGGTATGATTGGATAATTATGACGATTATCACCGAAGAGTGTGAAACTTATGAAAACGATGTACTTGTTGCGAAGTTGTTGACTGAAGTAAGGAAAAAGAGAGTTTTAGTAGCAACAAGTACAAATAGATTGTTTTAAACCATCGACTGAGAATTTTAATTGGTATATTGTTTATTATATAATTCTGTAATTGGTTTTATGTTCTTGTAGATTTATTTTAGTTACAGATATTGTATACATATTATTTATTATTACTGGAGATGTGGGTTTCCCCATGTACCGCGACCAGTGGTCTATTGTACGTCTCCTCTACGATATTCTACCAGTCTCTATACCCTACCGATATTGGTGCGTGCCATCAGTCCCGACTCAGCCAGCGAGTTCGGCCTCTACTGGCTCAGCGGTATCTCTCGATGCTTCCCCCATATATCAGAGGCGTTAGAGACTACTATTGGGAGGGAAATGTCCTGAATTTGGCTCAGTGATCCCCTTGGGACATGAGGTTCTTTTACGTGCCGTAAAGCTATGACACGGGACCCACGGCTTAAAGTCCCTCCCGGAGGACTTGTTCCCTGAATTTTACCGCCCTTAAAAATTCCACGACCTCCGCCGGGTTTGAACCCGCGTACCTTGAGTCACGAGGTGGGAACGTTACCCCTAGACTATGGAGGCTGCTTATTGTATACATAACTAACGTTTATTTTATGATTCCTTGTGTGTGTTTGTGTGTGTGTATATATATATATATACACACAATGATAAGTCAATAAGTAAGTTACAAATGGATATAGAACTTAAACAAATAAAGAGTACCGATTTAAAAAATGCTTTTGTTTCTCAACATAATTTCCCTATACATTGAGGCACTTATCCCATCGTTTCACAAGCCCCTGAAAACCAGCAGCATAAAATTGATATGAAGGTCAGGTTCAGTGAATAACTAGAACATGTATTTGATAAATTCCTGAAGTACCATGTGAAAATTTTGTTAGGAGATTCCGATGCCAAAGTAGGTAGGGAAGACATTTTCAAACCAACGATTAGGAATGAGAGTTTCTGCCAAGGAGAGTCTAGGTTATTATGAACTGAAGAAGCATAAGCCATGGTTCGATGAGGCATTCTAAAAATTATTAGACCATAGAAAACAAGCTAAATTGCACTGGTTACAGGATCCAAGCAAAATAAATGGGCATAATCTGAAAAATATAAGACAAACCAGCAGGCATTTCAGGAATAAAAAGAGGGAATATCTGAAAGATAAAATTGTTGAGCTTGCAATGACCGCTAAGAACAAGAACATTAAGAGACCTGTATAGAGGAATAAATGGCTTTGAGAGAGGTTAACAGCCGAGAAGTAACTTAGTGAAAGATGAGAATGGTGATCTGCTTGCAGATTCCCACAATATTTTGAATAGGTGGAGGAACTACTTCTCTCAGTTATTGAATGTACATTGAGTCAGTGATGTTAGGCAGATAGAAATACATACAGCTGAGCTCTTAGTAGTGGTCTTGGCCCTTTTGAAGTTGAAATTGCTATTGTAATATTGAAAAGGTATAAATCGCCAGGTAGTGATCAAATTCTGGCAGAAGTTATTCAAGCAGGAGGCTAAATATTATGTTCTAAGACCCACAAGCTAATTAATTCTATCTGGCATAAGGAAAAAATGTGTCTATTATTGTATCAGTTCTCAAAAATAATGATAAAACTGACGGTAGAAATTATCAGGGAATATCACTGCTATCTTCATACAAAATTTAATCCAGTATTCTTGTCTAAATGTTAAGTCCATACATAGATGAAATTATTGGGAATCCTCATTGTGGGTTTTGACATAAGAGATATATATCTTATA
>NW_019726319.1:23394-24930 GCF_002891405.2 Cryptotermes secundus
TATGTATGTATGTATGTATGTATGTATGTATGTATGTATGTATGTATGTATGTATGTAACTACTGATCAGCTCTTTTGCATTCATCAAATATTGAGAAAAATGGGAGTATGATGAGAGAGTACATCAGCTATTCATAGACTTCAAAAAAGCCTATGATTCTGTTAGGAAGGAAGTATTGTACAATATTCTGGTAGAATTTGGGATACCCATGAAACTATTTAGGTTGATTAAAATGTGTTTAAACGAAATGTATTGTAAAGTCTGTATAGGTAAATATTTTTCTGATAATTTCCCTATTCTGAATGATGTAAAAGAAGGAGATGCTTTATCACCACTCCTTTTCAAGTTTGCTTTAGAATATGCCATTAGGAAGGTCCAGGGAAACCAGGTGCGACTGAAATTAAATGGGACACATCAGCTGTTAGGCTATGTCGATGATGTGAATTTACTGGGTGACAGTGTAGATACCATAAAGAAAAACACAGAAACTTTAATTGATGCAAGTAAGGAGGTTGGTCTAGAAGTAAACACAGAGGAAACT
This sequence comes from Cryptotermes secundus, assembly GCF_002891405.2. Taxonomy (NCBI): domain Eukaryota; kingdom Metazoa; phylum Arthropoda; class Insecta; order Blattodea; family Kalotermitidae; genus Cryptotermes; species Cryptotermes secundus. The sequence goes on from NW_019726319.1 coordinate 23,937, forward strand.
AAGTATATGTTTCTGTTTTGTCACCAAAATGCAGAGCAAAATCCTGACATATAAAGATGGATAGCTGATATTTTGAAAATGTGGCACAATTCAAATATTTGCAAATGACGATAACAAGCGAAAACTTGATTCAAGAGAAAATTAAGAGATTGAACTCGTGTAATGCTTGCTAGCATTCAGTCCAGAATCTTTTGTCTTCTCATCTGCTGTCCAAAAACATAAAATTAGACTATACAAAACTATAATTTTGTCTATGGTTCTGCTGACGCAGCTGTACAAAAATTTGTATCTTGTCTTCGACTTGGAGATCCTACAATATCCACTAATAAGGAAAAACTTTCAATGCCCATTCTGTAAAATGATTTGCCCAGTTCTGTATTCTGATTAAATTATTTTGAAACAATATAAACACCTGAATTTATATTGTATAGAAAGAACGGGTGCACATAATATTTCCTTTTCTCCCGTATTCTCATCTTACACCGTCTGAACCACCACATCATTACAGGAACAACATTATCATCTGACATTGCAGAAGAGAAGTGCACGAAATTGGTGGGCAAACACACCCACTTGAGATGTTGTGAGCAACTAATCGAACGTAAATTTCCTCAGTGTGCGCCTCGTAATTTGGAAACCAGTTGCCTGTTTGAAATTGGTGAGATTTCTCGGAAATCGTGGTTGCGTTGCGGTTTCCAGTTTCCTTGGTGTGCGCCCGGCCTAAGTGTTAATATTGAGTGCAGGGTGACAGCTACGTGAAGTGAAATACACCTGATGGCCGGTTGCGGCCGAAACGTAGTGTAAAAGAAAGAGGACAAGAACTACAATAAAGTGTTACATTTATGACGGAGTCCATTTCTTTCACAAAAGTCAATAAGCATTTGACCCCAGTGATTCCATCTTCCTAGTCCATGTGATCCAACAAAATTCTGATATAATTCATCTGCATCAATGCTATTCCAGTCTCCTAATATGATGCTGTTTGTGTCACCTC
>NW_019726320.1:0-14205 GCF_002891405.2 Cryptotermes secundus
GCTTGTAAATAATACACGTGTGAGGAGGTTATTAGTCAGAATGATATAATTTTATTTTTAGCATTAGTGTAAGTACTTAAGAAGAGGGTGCAAAGTGAATTTCTAGTTCCTATTGAAGAAGTTATCTTTTGAATTTATTCTTAGTTCTGTGTGAGAGGTTGTGGAGGGTATAATTTATGTTGTTTTGGTCACCATAATTTGAAGTGTAAAGTGAAGTTTAAATTCTCTATTGTGTTATTATATTTTATGTGTAATATATACAGTGATGTGTAGTGAGGTTTGGTAGTGTAGCAGGGACAACTTAACCTTTATCTTCTCTGCCTCTAAGGCCGCGCCATAGCTGCAGCAGTTAATAGCTGGCTTCCCACCTCAGCGGCCCGAGTTCGATTTCTGGTCTGGTCAAGTCGAATTTGTGGTGGACAATGTCGCGCTGCGGGATGTTTTTTACGAGTACTTCGTTTTCCCCTACAAATCTTCATTCCACTAATTGCTCCACAATCACCCTCACCTATAATCTGGGGCTGGTACAATAGGCCAGAAGTGGCCACAGTACAAAGGACTTATTCCCACCCTACTAACAATAAAAGAAATACCCTGTGATTGAAATACATTTTCTTACAAATTAAACTTATTAGGCTAACATTCCTACACAGGTCTTTATTTCCGTCTTACTTCTTAATTTAATCTGCTTCTGTCCTGCATTGTGAATGCAACGAAAACAGCAGACTGGCAATCGAGCGCAGATTCGTGTGTCACTTGTTACAGGAAAATGGCGCGGTGACTGCGTGAAGGATGCGCTAGTCCGGAGTAATGGGGCCTGTTTAGCAAACTCGAAAAAAATACGATGCTTGTGGCTGGAGTTACGTGTAGTGTAGGCAGAAGTATCGGTTCGTCTGCCGGATTACAACCCAGCGAATGTAAGTTTATGACTGTTACTTTTATGGGATATGTAGTTTTTAGTACGTAAGTGTGAATAACGTTCCTTTGTTGAAACAAATAACACCTTCAGTCAGTTACCCCCGCTGAGAAGCTCTTCTACAGCACTGATTCCTCAACATCCCCGTGTCTTAAAGGACTCGAAGTTTGCATTATTGTGTTCAACAGCTGTGCCGAGTCAGGTGAACCGTACATAGTGTCCTACCTATATATTTAAGATCCACTTTAATGTTATCCTCCTATACGTGTGAAAGTCTTCTAAGATATCTCGTACATTCTGATATACAGACTGAAGTTGATTGGCTCATTTTAATAATATCTGACACAGATTACAAGTGTGCTTAAAGGTTTGTTGTGTGGGGAGAAGTTATGAAATAAAGAATCCTGCAAATTCAATTGATAATAAAGAAATGTTTCGACTTAAGATATACAGACTACCAGCTGCCTCGCAGAATGTACTAATTAAATTTTGGCGGATTTAAACATTTTCAGGTCCCCTTCTATCAATTGCGTATTGGCGTAAAACGCCCGGGGCGTTAAACTGGCCACTCACCTCTGTCTAGTGCCGAGGTCAAGAAAACGTGGATTCATACATCCACTCCCCCATACGTCTTCATGGCATAGTGCTTAACTGTGCGAGCGCACAAAATGCGTCCATTTTAGAAATAAACAAGAGAGGCAAATGCTACGCTTTCTTCTGGCTCGCACCGCATTCTACAACTGTGTTGTGTCCTCAGCAACGTCCGTCATAAAGTACGTTCGTTGCAACGGACGTACTTCGTGCGCTCGTGTGGCCCAATACTTTCGCATCTATGGACACAGTCTGACTCTCCTTGTGTGTCTACAGGAGGGAGCCACTCTGCTGTCCCGTGAGGCTCGTCTTAGCGCTGAGTGGCCGTTGCTGTTTGGCAACCGTTTATTGCATCAGACAATTACTATGCGACACCACAGAGACAAATACTGGAAGAAAATGTGTGATGTCATATCCGTTTATTTTTAGAACCTGAATTTAATGAAAACTGAGTTAGAAATGTCAGCGTCTTCTTCTTGCGGTGCGTTAAACTCTCATGTATCAGATAAGAAGTTAAAATGCAGACATTTAGAAAAATCGGCCTCCACAAGAGCTAGAAATATTATACCTCAGTAACAAAATAACTGTGAAGAAAGCAGTCTTCTGGGATTTGGCACCGTGTATATGTAGTGTTAACCGACGTTTCGGAGGAACGTATCGCCCCCATCTTCAGGGTAGAAGGAAAAATATAAGAAATCCGTAAGCGAAGAGACCGTGAGAACCGGTAAAAGCAAACCAGTCTCACGGTCTCTTCGCTTGCGGATTTCTTATATTTTTTCTTCTACCCTGAAGATGGAGGCGATACGTTCCTCCGAAACGTCGGTTAACATCACATATACACGGTGCCAAATCCCAGAAGACTGCTTTCTTCATAGTCACCGCCGTGAAAGCCTCAAATCTTATAACAAAATAACTCACTGACTAATGAAATGAAGCCGCCAGTAACTCAGGCTAGAAGTGTTATGGCCACCCTATGCTTAAAAGGTAAAGGTATCCCTGTAACAGGCCGTGGAGGCCCATAGGGTTGTAAGATGTTGAGGTTTCCACATTTTCTAGACAATCTTGAATTTCGTGCCAACTTTTCAAATTGAAAAATTTCGGGTTATCATAGCGACAGATTGTCGAGCGATAACACGTTTCATGAATGTAAGTTATGTAGTAGCTCACAACGAGCCAGTAGTCTTTGGTTCAGTTTGTGAGTACTGATAATAAATATATCGAAGTGGATATGTGAAGAACAGTATACTAGATAAAGCAAAAGCTTTGTTATTAACTATTTGTTTTTGTTATTCATGGGAGATGGCTTTAAACGTCGGCCTCGACGTCTCATCCGATAACATTTAGGAATGGAAACAATTCAGAAGAAAGCGGAGTAAGATAGTAGTAAGAAAGCTTATACGATAAAAATTCTTGTTGAAAGCCCAACGGGTCCTGCACTAGTTCTGTTTTACAATTATCTGATTTTATATTAGCCCTTAAGAATTGTAAACTAAACAGTGAACCATTTAAAGCCTGAAATTCAGTTCGAACCTCACAGAGAACATTGCATCTCCGTCATAAAAACCTTCGATTAATTATATTGTCACGTGTTAGTGAGATTGTAGACGGGTTTGGATTTACAGAACGTAACTACAATCAACTGTAGCGCTATCGCTAATTCACGCACTCTACGATTCACTACAACACGTGCTGTGTCTTCACCAGTCGTTGTCTAGTAACGGCTTTCTACTTCGTAGCTTCCTCAGCTTCCGTGTTTACGTTCTTTCTATTCGTCGACTTCTCACCACTAACTAAAACCTAGACTTGTCCTGCTTATAACACCTCGGCACGTACGGCATAGAAAACATCGTCTCCAACAGTTCGTCTATTGTTGCTTCATGCAGCAGTCGCAAGGATCGCGTAGAGAATACCTCTTACCAGTTAGTCCATTGGTGCATGTTAGTAATCTGTTACCTAGCAACGGCCTTTGTTTACAGATTCAGTAGCAACAGGTCTACATGCTAAAATAATTAGGGAAATGAATGATACTTTATACGGCAATCATACGATACCCGGAAGGTCGCGGGTTCGATTCCCGATGAAGTCGTTGGATTTTTTCAATTGACCTCATCCTTCCAGCCGCACTATGACCCTGGGGTCGACTCAGTCTCTGACAGAAATGAGTACCAGGAATTTTCCTGTGGGTAAAGGGTGGCCGGCACTTAAGACTGACAACTTTACCGCTATCTGTGAGCCGATTGTCTAGAAAATGTGGGAGCCTCGACGTCTCACAACCCTATGGGCCTCCACGGCTTGTTCCAGGGATAGATTTTTTTTACCTTTCTAATAAATGAACCGTATGGGAAAACTAACAGAGTCCCTGCGTATTAAAACGGGCAGTACTTCCAGTGACCACCGGTTTGAGGGTTTAAACATTTTCTTCCATAGGTTCTTTTTTTCTGTCCAGAACAAACTTATATACCTCTGTATTTGATTGAATGTTTCCTCATCACGTCCTGAATTGTTTCGAAAACGGACGCTCTGTGAAATTTAAGCACTGGAAGTTGTTTTCTTTCTGGAATTTGAGGCGAAGCAGCGGTACAAGGTGGAAGTCTGACTTCAGCATTCATATGATGACTTGGTCTGTATCGTCTTCCTCACTCGATTCTGCAGACATTGGACTTTTATTGTAGAACAGCCACGGTTTCGCAACTCAGCCATTCTTTTTTTCCCCCTCTCTTTACCATTTCGCCGATAGGTGGCTCACGTCGCATAACCCGATCAATGCTAATGCAGAAAGCCAGGGAAATTCTCTGAGTTCCATTGCTATATTCTGATATACTTAGCTGAGTCAGTGTAGTAAGTAGCTCGGTTCAATCATCGCCAGCTTCTTACTGTGGAGGAAGGTATAGGGTAAAGTAGTCCCTGTGCCTATTTAATTAAGCAGTTTGCCATAAGACGTTTTGGGGAGTGAAGGTACAGCTCCACCTTTCTTGACTTCGGCACTACTTGGTAGTAGGTGGCCAGGTTAAGCGATTGTTTCCCTAAACACTTTAACCGATTGGCCGTTGTTATGGAGACGAAGTGTGTTCCCTGTGAGGTACGGACTTCAAGATACTAAAACTCTGCATTCTGCCCACACAGTGTATTTATGTGTTCCGTATGGTTCTCACAGTAAACAGCGACTAGTTAGTTAGTTATTGGAGAGGGTGGGTTTCCCCATGCACTGAGACCTGTATTGGTCCATTGTGCTTCCTTCTATGATTTCTACCAGTCTCTATATACTACCGGTACTGGTGCTTACCATCAGTCCCGCCCAGCCAGTGAGACCGGCTCTACTAGCTGAGAGGTATCCCCATCTACCAGAGGTATTAGAGACTGCTGTTGGGCGGGAAACGTCCGTTAATTTGGCTCAGTGCCCTCCTTTGGAGATATGAGGTTCTTTTACGTGCCGTAAAGCTACGACACGGGACCCACGGCTTAAAGTCCCTCCCGGAGGACTTGTTCCCNAATTTAAAAACCTTTTAAGTTAATTAAAAATCTTTATGCGAACCCTGAAGTTATGTACTATGATCTATGTAATAGTGGTTCCTTAGCATGTTGTTAGTGCCTTCTGAAGATGGTCTCAACTGACCGAAACATGTAAAGGCATCATACTAATAAATATATACTGAATCACACTGGGCGGTGTTGTCAAATCGTTTTATAATAATTAACTAGTGTGACTGACCAGAATGAATAAGGTTAGAATTCCTTACCGTGTTCACAAGAGCTCTCCACTGGTCTATATCCCGGGCCAGATGAATCCAGTCTGTACCACCCGATGCTGTTTCTCTAAGATCCATTTTAGTATTATCCACCCACCTACGTCTAGGTGTTCCTATTTGTCTCTTTCCTTCTGGTTTCTTCTGGTTTTCCCACTAATATCCTATATACTATTCATCTTCTTCCCCTTTCGTTCTACATGACCTGCCCATCTCATCCTCCGTGACTTGGTCATTCTGGTGATATTTGGCGAGTGGTACAAGTTGTGACAAGCTGAGGATCTCTTCATTTCAAACCCAGACATCGGCATTTTATAGCGCCATATCACACTTTTTCATGTATATTTTTTTATCGTTATTATTCAACGTGTTTCTCGAAAGCTTTCGCAACGAATCTCTTCTCCGACGTCAGCGACCAACCAAGCGGCCAAGGGGCTGCATATTTCAATTACTGCGCACCTTCTACGCCCTCTGCATTTCAATATTGTTCTTGAAAGAGATGACGCTGACGCCTGGTGGCAGATGAGAGAGTTACAGAGTACACTTATGAAACAATGGAGTGTACTGAACCTTACTGGTGTTCGCTTGCTTTCAAGAGTCCCCCCCCCATCGTCTTCTTAACATTTTAAAACATACTGGTTACTTGCATGCAGCTCCTGTAACGCAGAGGCGCTGTGCTTTACCCACAGAATGTATTATGGGTCTCTTGTGGTGTTCAAAATAAACAGCGAATATTTTCCTAAACACCATTAATCAGGTGGCCTTTTTACTGGTGAGAGGCGGAATGGCTCAGTCGGTATAGTGGCGGGCGACGGACTCTACGTCCAGGGTTCGATTTCCAGTAGGGGCATGCTTTTTTTTCCGCCCAGCATCCAGATCGGCTCTGAGGCCCACCTATCCTCCTGTCTTGTGGGTACTGGGGGCTCTTTCCCTGGAGGTAAAGAACGTGAAACTGGCCACTCACCTCCATCTAGTGCAGAGATCAAGAATGGTGGAGCTATACCTCCACTCCCACACATGTCTTCGTGGCTTAATGCTTAATTACGCAGAGGGATAGCGTTACCTTTACCTTCGTAATGGAGAAGCAGTGTGTTTTCTCTTGAGTTTTGTATGCTACATGGGGCAGAGTCTATAAAAAGCTAATAGGAGCCCTGCGAGCCGTGGGAGGCGACGAAAAGGGAGCCCAGTGCTTGGGCCTGTATCTGGACCACACTGTTCCTGGGGGATATAAATACGGGGACCTGGCCCTCCAGTTTGGGGGAGTCTCGCATCTGAGGACCAGCAGAAATTGTAAACTACAGACCCATCGTCTCATCAGAGAGGATGTTACATAAGGACTATGACCGCAAATGTTCAGCCGGAAAAAAAAAATTGCTGGTCGTGAGTCTCAAAGGGTTGTCGCCAAAACGAACTGATTGGCGCTAAACGGCCAGTCATAAAGTAAATCTGACTCTTTGACTCTCTGAGTAGTGAACAAATTTCCTGCTTGTTATCGGACCGTGTTCTCATAAGCTCAGGGGAAACTCAACTCAAATCGCAGTATATTGCATCTGCTATAGGAACGAGGGTGCGTCATGGTCAGCTAGTGACGTCAGCCATTACGTCATCACTAGGAAGGTACTAGATTCAGTTTTAAACATTCTTGTATTCGTACGCATGCGAGATATTCAGATGTGATTACAAAGGACTTCTCTTCAGAAAAGTTACTTAGAACAATATGAAGCGCCGATGTTCACAGAGGGGATGGACTTTACATAATTTTACTGTGAGTTCAGATAAAAAACAAACTCCGTGGCCTGTAGTCCACAAACAAACTATACCGACCGAGCGACCGCCACTTGTCGGCGAAGTTAGTGCCAACTTTAGCGAATAGAGGGTGTCGCGAGGTCAGCCCAACGAATCCCCATGGCCGTTAATCTCGGTTTTCTAGACCGGAGCCGCAATTTCCTTGAAACAGCTCCTCAGTTATCCTCACGAGGCTAAGTGGACCCCGTTCCAAACCCGCTACTCCTCAGAAAATCTGGTAGAGTCGGGAATCGGAAACCGGACCTCTGTAGCTAGGAACTCTGACCACAGAGGCGGTCTATGAGTTTAGACAGTACAAGTAATTAATTTGACGGCAGTACCCTCTGAACTTCCAGACAAGAAGTTCTGGGAAGAACTAATCGCTTACTTTCCTTTCATACGACACGGACTGCATAGAAAACGAAAAAATTATAGGGGGACACACAGACACATACAGATAGCGATATTATGTAATAGCGAAAAACGGTGCGTTGCCTAGTGACGAAGGGGTGGGGTGCAGACAGCAATATGATCTCATAAGCCTTCTAAAAAGAATTAAGAGGGGACACAGACATACGGACAGCAAGGTGGTCTCATAAGCCTCCTAACAAAAATTAAGGGGGGTTAGATAGACAGATGGACAGACAAGAACGGATAGACAGTGATCTCATAAGCCTCCCCCCCCCCCAAAAAATAAGGAACGTTTACTAGGAACACAGAATGGCCCAAAAGTCAGTTAACCTAAAACCTTCTGTCATATTAGGAGGAATGTTCGGATTTAAATCTGCCAGTCAATTTGTAGGACGGTATCACAGCATTGTGAGTTGTGCCCTGAACATGAGGGGGGGGGCGTCTCATTTCGTACAGTTCTTGTATATTCACCAAGTAATAAAGAAATTTCTAACCTATTTTAGTGTACCTTTTACTTACCGGTTAAATGGATGTTTTGGCCATGTACTGGGTGTGACCTCCTCTGTGGTCTAGTGGTCAGAGTTCCTGGCTACAGATCCAGAGGTCCCAGGTTCGATTCAAGGTGCTTCCAAATTTTCTGAGAAGTGGTGGGTCTGAAACGGGGTCCACTCAGCCTCGCGAGCATAATTCAGGAGCTATTCAAAGGAAATAGCGGCTCCGGTCTAGAAAACCGACAGTAACGGCCGTGGGGATTCGTTGCGCAGATCACGCGACACCCTCTATCCGCTAAAGTTGGTACTAACTTCGTCGACAAGCGGCGGTCGCTCGGTCGGTATAGTTCGCTTGCGGACTAGAACCACGGAGTTTGTTTTTGTGTACCAGGTGTACATGTTGATCAACCAGTCACGTCTAAGACGTGAACTGTCTTCGCTCGCTCGGAAGAAGGGATCGTGGGTTCGAATCTCACATAAGGCATGGATGTTTGGTGTGTTTATTCTGTGTTTATGTTGTCCTGTGTTTGGGTAGAGGACTTGTGACGAGCTGATCCCTCGTCCGAGGAGGCCTACCGTCTGTAAACTGATCGAAATGAAAACACAAACCTCAACAGCGTAGGGTATAAGAGGATAAGGGTATAAGTGGAACACAGCTGTTGCACTAATGACAACCTATAGGCCTACTTTGAGGCTGTTGATGTTGTTACTAAAAAAATTAAAAAATTCCGCGCTTGTTTAATTAATTTATTCTTATTACTGAGAAGTTAACCGATTATCCCTTGCTACTGGTTCATATACTATACAAGATGAATTCAAGATCTTGTGGTATGTGACGCCGTGTAGCATGGTTGAAGTTTATTGACGTTTCAGGGGAACGTACTCAATGTTCAGGACCTGCTGGTTTACTCGAATTAGTTTCTCACCTTGAAAATGGAGGCATTATGTTCCTCCGAAGCGTCGGTAAATTTCTATTACGTTACCCGGCGTCACATCCCGCAAGACACTGCACCAATCCGGTATGGTTCATATGTTTAGTAAACATCCTGTAGTGTAACCTCTTCGTAAATGTAAATCTACCCCTGTAACAGGCCGTGGAGACCCATATGGTTGTGAGACGTCGAGGCTCCCACATAATCTAGATAGTCGGTTCACAGATGGCGGTGAGGTTGTCAGCTTTACGCTCTGGCCTTCCTTTACCCCCAGGAAGATACCTGGTACACATTTATGTTAGAATATCAGTCGGCCCCAGGGCCATAGTGCGGCTGGAAGGATTAAGTGAATTGAAAAATGCATCGGGAATTCGAACTGGCGACCTTCCGGCGTGTAGCATGGTAACTACCGCGTGCCCCGCATGATAAGACACGCGGCCTGTGACTCACTTGTTTTGATCGCTTCGTCACTCGTTGTCTCTCATTAGCTGTGAGTTCTTTCTTGAAAATATAAAAGCGGTATAAAGAACATGTCCGTTGTTGAGAGATACGGCCACGAAAGACACAATGAATATAGCTCTAGCAGCAAAGAGATGTTTGTCTTCCCCACAGCTTCCAGACCGCCTCTGGGGCCCATTCAGTCTCCGTTGCAGGGGTAACGTTGGCTGTTTAGCCGGGGCATGAAGTCACTGCTCCCATCTACTGTCTTGGGTAAGAAAGGAGGAGCTATACCTCCACTCCCCCATATGTCTTCAGTGCGTAATGACTAACTAATTAAGTAAAGCGGCCTCCGTAGTCTAGGGGTAACGTTCCCACCTCATGACTCAAGGTACGCGGGTTCAAACCCGGCGGAGGTCGTGGAATTTTTAAGGGCGGAAAAATTCAGGGAACAAGTCCTCCGGGAGGGACTTTAAGCCGTGTGTCCCGTGTCGTAGATTTACGACACGTAAAAGATCATGTCTCTAGGAGACCTCTGAGCAAAATTAGGCAACAGTTTCCCGCCCAAGTAGTTTTCAGTGCCTCTGGTAGATGGGGTAAATATCAGGTACCGACGGCCGACCTCGTTGGCTGAACGGGGCTGATAGCACGCACCAGTACCGGTAGGGTATGGCGACAGTAGAAATTAAAGGGGGATGCACAATGGGCCAATAACTGGTCTAAGTGCATGGGGAAACCCACCCCCTCTCATAATACGAATACGAACTAATTAAGTACTGGGGTAACCTAACCTCTTTTACATGATGGTAGCCCTGTATTTCTCCACCATATGGGGTCTCCACCTTATCGTGGTGGTAGGGTTCAGTGCTCCTGAGACCCTGAGAGCTATGCCGGCGGTAGCGTAGCTATTGGTAGGCACACCCATGCCGAACAAGTCAAGGGGTGGGAGCCAGATGAAGAGTGACACCCTGGTCCTCCGGGTTGGGGGTTGGGCGTGAGGCTAACAGCATCACACCGTAAAAACTAAATTGTTCGGAAACCATATGATCAGCCGCTAAAGTAGAATATATAGGACAAGGAAGATAGGAAGACCAAGGCTGAGATGGTTGGAGGATGTGCAGGATGTCCGTAAAATGAAAGTGAAAGGGTGTGGAGGAAGGATGAAGAACAGAGAAGAATGGAGACAGAGAACCGTAGCGCCAAGGGGAACAAAGTCGTGTATTTAGTCAAACGTACACTGTACGTGTATGCTGGAAATAATGAGTCTCATTAAGCTGTTAATAATCTTCAGGTTGTCCAGACCGGCTCTGGGGCCCTTCCAGCCTCATATCCAATGTGTACCGAGGCCTGTTTACCGGCGGGTTAAACCGGTCAGAGCGTGAAGCCAACCACTCATCACCATCTAATTCCTAGGTTAAGACTAGTAGAGGTGTTCATGCCGTGATAAAAGATAGTGTAAAATTAAATTTATCCATATGCATAATTGATTAAGTACCACGCCTTGAAGACGTATGGGAGAGTGAAGGTACAGCTCCATCATTCTTGACTTCGGCAGTAGATGGGGGTGAGTGTTCAGCTTTGTGCCCCGGCCGCTTTACCCCCAGGTAACCATTGGCTAGGTGGTTCGGTGGGCCCCGTAGTTGGTGTGAACGCTGTGGAGTAGAGAAAAATCTCTTGCCCCTGCCGGGAATTGTACCCTAGGTGGACATTCTGCAGNCCGGCCCTGATAGAGGCAGCAACACAGAAATGCTCCTTCCTTCGCAGGATGTTTTCTCTTGATAATATTTCCGACTCTGATAGAACGAGCGACGCCAGCCTGTAACTTCCGTCCCTAGGAAAGCGATAACATGGGACAGTGTGTTCAGCGTACTCTTCACACCAACTAGGAACCTTTAAGACGCTCCAAATGATCATCATATTTTTATTACCAAGGCCTAGTGCGTCCTTGCTCGGGTTTAGGAATTTCTTCCTTAAGGAAAGTGTAAAGTATGACCGTAAAATTCGTGATAACGACAATAAATTCGCCTGTACGGAAATTGTAGATAAATATTAAAAACTGTTTAAGCCGAAAAAGCAGAACAGTAATGACCGCCTCTGTGGTCTAGTGGTCAGAGTTCCTGGCTACAGATCCAACGGTCCTGGTTCGATTCCCGGCGCTACCAGATTTTCTGAGAAGTAGTGGGTCTGGAACGGGGTCCACTCAGCCTCATGAGGATAACTCGGGAGCTGTTTCAAGGAAATAGCGGCTCCGGTCTAGAGAACCGAGATTAACGACCATGGGGTTTCGTTGCGCTGACCACGCAACACCCTCTATCCTTTAAAGTTGGCAATAACTTCGCCGAAAAGCGGCGGTCGCTCGGTCGGTATAGTTCGCTTGCGGACTAAAGCCACGGAGTTTTTAGTTTTTAGCAAAACAGTGACAAATTACCGACCAGGTTGTTCTATAAGCAAATTTTTGCCGAGACACTGAATATCGAGAGGTTTTTGTGGCTTTCCTCAGTCTTTCGAGGGAAAAAACCCGGAATAATACCATAGTTTCGCCCAGGTCACTTCGTCCCTAATCATTTCAAATCCACCATTCTTCTGTCCAACCGTTCAACTCAACTTCATTATATAGCGCACAAAACAGACTATCAAATTCATGATACGGACTGTGCTTCGCTGTTACGGAAGTCTGGGGCAAAGAACCGTTTAAGCACAAAATGCAAAGCCATAACATACTCAGCCCAGATTCTTTCTCTTGTGTAATTATTGTCTAGATATTCATTTCGTATATGCGCATGCGTAGGTGACGTAGCAGGGTATGTAGTTGGCCATTGGCTAGCTTGTGCACATGCGTCAGTGACGTAGCATCATGGCTGGTAGCGTGTTTCCTGTTCCAGTGTTATTTTAGATCGTGTCGTGTATTACCTATATTTTAAGATCTCTGCGTATCTAGTGCTACGGGCTGGATGACCGAAGGGTCGGAGTTTGGGTCCCGGTAGGCTGAATAATTTTCTCTTCTCCACATCGTCCAGACCGGCTCTGGTGTTCACCCAACGTCCCATCCAATGGGTACCGGGGTATCTTTCTCCGTGGGTAAAGCGGCCGGGGTATGAAGCTGACCACTCACCTCCAGCTAGTACCGAAGTCGAGAAAATGTGGATGTGTACATCCAGTGCCCCATACGCCTTAAGTAGCACTTAATTAATTAAATACAGGGACAACTTTACTTTCTTTTACCTGCATATCTGCTTTTAATTCCGATGGTCAAATAAGTGAGTTTTTTTATAAATTTGGGCCAAAGATATTCCTGTAGGAACGTAACTTCACTTATAACATGGAAGTCTGTGGAAAAATTCGGTTCGAGTTATATAATGTCAGTATTAGGACAAGTTTTCAAGAACAAATTCTTCTCGTGACGTAGGCGTGCCCTGCACAAGGTTATCCTATCTTGTTTCTTTTCAGGATTTCCAATCTCTGATCTACGCGTGTCATAGCGTAAAGTTAAAAAGAAAAGGTAAATCTATCCCTATAACAAGCCATGGAGCCGCGAGAGGTCGAGGTTCCCACATTTTGTAGACAATCGGCACACAGATGGCAGTAAGGTTCTCAGCCTTAGCGCCATAGCCCAAGCGGTTAGTCGCTGTCTTCCCACCGCGGTTGCCCGGGTTCGATCCCGAGTCTTGTCAAGTGGGATTTGTGGTGGACAAAGTGGCGCTGGAGCAGGTATCCTCCGAGTACTTCGGTTCCCCCTGCCAATCTTCATTCCACCAATTGCTCCACAATCACCCTCACCTATCATCTGGGGCTGGTACAATAGGCCAGAAGTGGCCGCAGTACAAGGGACTTAGTCCCACCCCACTAGCAATAAAATGAAAGGTTTTCAGTCTTACGCGCCGGCCGCCATTTTCCCCCAGGGCCATAGTGCAGCTGGAAGGATTAAGTCAATTGAAAAATACAATGACCTCATCGGGAATCGCACCCACGATCTTCGACTTGTAGCGTAGTTCCTCAACCAACTACGCTACCGCGCGCCCCACAGTTTAAAATGAAGGTTAAGTTGATGATCTGCTCCTAATGTGCCGTTGTATAAACCGACAAATCACGTTCGTATAAACTGTTGCACGCTAGATTATTTGTTTAGATCGCGTCAACAGTTAACGTTGACGTAAGCAGTCGGTGCTGTCCGCTCGACTGCGAAGTTAGGGAAGATGGCGGCGGTGGTGCTGATGATGCTGGTGAAGGTGGAATATCAATGAAGTCTGAAGCAGTTACAGCAATGATACTCAGAGATTTGAACGTTCATGTCTTTTTTACATTTTACTGTCTCCTAGAGTGACTCATTCATTTATGTATTCTTGTAGAAGCGCATGCGCGCGCATATTATTGTGTAGGACGTTCCGAAGAAATACCTAAATGCTGCATAATGTTTATAGTGTTTCAGAGACTATCCTGATTAAAGCTTTCATTGCTATTTCTCAGTCGAGATGTTAATACATGCAGAACATAACCTGATTTGGAATTTTATTGTATTTAAGCTTCCCCTGGCTCTGGTTTCGGCATTCTTCGTTACCCTAGATGGCAAATAAGCACTCCATAGTGATCATACTGCTTCAGAGTCTATCCTGACTAGTGTTTTCGTGCTGTTTCTCGGTCTAGATGGCAAATAGATGTTGTATAGTGGGTATACAGCTTCAGAGTCTATCCTGAATGTAGTTTTCGATTTCACTGTTGGATCTAGGCTGTAAATAAATGATTCTTAATATTTATACTGCTTCACAGCCTATCCTGACTGCATTATTCCGTGTTTTCCTTGAGCTAGGTGGTAAATATATGCTGGAGAATGTTTATACTCATTCACATCCT
Organism: Cryptotermes secundus; assembly: GCF_002891405.2. NCBI lineage: Eukaryota > Metazoa > Arthropoda > Insecta > Blattodea > Kalotermitidae > Cryptotermes > Cryptotermes secundus. Next base: position 14,156 of record NW_019726320.1, read on the forward strand.
GTACTGACTGCATTATTCCGTGTTTTCCTTGAGCTAGGTGGTAAATATAT
>NW_019726320.1:14875-20335 GCF_002891405.2 Cryptotermes secundus
GCTGGAGAATGTTTATACTGCTTCACAGCCTATCCTGACTGCATTATTCCATGCTTTCCTTGGGCTAGGTGGTAAATATAGGATGGAGAATGTTTATACTGCTTCACAGCCTATCCTGGCCGGGATTTCTCGTGCTTTTTTTTTTTTGAGCTTAGACCAACTGAACCAACAATACGCGCCCGTCACATCATTCCGTGTTGATGGAGACACAGATGGTCTCTGAAATGTTGGATTTCGTTTGTTAAGTGATGGACCCATTACTACTTGTTTATTTGTAGCCAGTAACTCGGAAAATATGGCTTCGAGAGAGTGAATTGGAAGGGATGTGGAAGGTAGCGGGCGTGTCCTAATCTAAGGAACTAACCCAGCATTTGCTCGAGGATAGCGATGAAAGCCTCAGTCAGGATTGTCGGTATTCCTGTCGAGATTCGAACCGGATACCTCCTGAGTACAAGTCACTATTATTATCGACTGAGCCAGCTTTCTGAGCGCTGATCACTCGATGTGGCTGTATGATTACGAAACAGGGTTGCCTGTGGAAGCTTTGTGAGGGGTCAATAATATCTGGACTTGAAAGGGAAATAAATCACTCCATTCTCAATCTGATAATTCTATTTTAACAAAGAAATCGAAATGAATTCGGCGCTTGCGTGAGGGAGACGTATGTCTCGGTCCCAGTGCGCGTGCGTGTCAAAGCTCACATAGTCACATTTGCTACAATCTTGATGTCACACACACAAACGTCATGTGTCTTGCGTCGAATGCTATTCGTATAATCGCTTTTACCCGAAACATGGAGTTCTGATTCCTGGCGTTGCCTTGGAAACGGACAAGAAACCCGTCCTATTGGATGCTTACAATTTTTGTTCCCTTTATAGAAAAGTGACATACAGGGCTCGAGAACCCTGATGGATCAGGGTGTCTCTCTGCATAGGCCTTTAAAGCCCAGAAGGAAAGGTCAGCATTCTGTGAGGTCACAGTATCGGTCATTCTAAGCAAAAATGTGTATATGTACATGTGTCCTATTCCGAACGGTTTCCGAGATAGAGCTGTTTCACTGTACAGACGGGCAACACGCCATGCCCTCACAGGAGTTGCACCGAGATAGAGCTATTTCACTGCACAGTACACTGTACACTGTACAGACGAGCAGCACGCCATGCCCTCACACGAGTTGCACCGGGATAGAGCTATTTCACTGTACAGACGAGCAACACGCCATGTCCTCACACGAGATGCAAACTGCATTGATGTTGACGGTGGAATTTTCGGAAATGTATTGTACTCTGGAAACTATACCAACTTTGTCACTTGAACAATAAATACCGGTATTAGAAACAGTACGTAATATCTCTTTCTTATCAACAGTTTTGGAACTGTACAGTGAAATAGCTCTCAATTTCAGAAACCGTTCGGAACAGGACACGTGTACATATACACTTCTTTGATTAGAATGACCGATACTGTGACCTCCCAGAATATTTACCTTTCCTCCTGAGACATTATGTATATACCACCTGGTTTTGACGTACTAAAACTCTGCATTCTGACCATAGAATGTATTTATGTGTTCCGTATGGTTCTCACAATAAACAGCGACTGTTTCCCTAAACAGCATTAACCGGTTGGGCGTTGTTATGGAGACGTAATGTGTTTCCTGTGAGGTTCGGACTGAATTTGTATATATGTCATTTAGAAGAAATTAAATTTTTAAGGGGCTAAATAAGTACTTATTATATCATGTACAGAGTTCACTTACGTAAGCGCTAAAACCGACTAGCTTTTGGGACGTACTTAAGAAGCCTCCAGGAGGCTAATGTGTCGTGGTTAAGTGCTCTGGGACTCCTATTGCAGGGGTTCTCTGAAACTTTCATATGTTAACCTCCTAAAATAGTGCATATGTCTACAGTCTCCCCTCCTATCTCATGACCGTCAGCGAAAAGTGAAGTTCTGCAAATTGTTGCAGGTCTCTATCAGACTGTACGGTGACAGCAGGAACCTAAATAGCTTTACAGCCTCTCTGCACCTACAGTAAGCTATAAAATGTTCCTGTACAGTCACGAAAAGTGCAGTTCTGCACACTGTTGCAGGTCCCTATCAGGCTGTACGGTGACAGCAGAACCTAAATAGCTTTACAGCCTCACTGCACCTACAGTAAGCTATAAAATGTTCCTGTACAGTCACGAAAAGTGCAGTTCTGCACACTGTTGCAGGTCCCTATCAGGCTGTACGGTGACAGCAGGAACCTAAATAGCTTTACAGCCTCTCTGCACCTACAGTAAGCTATAAAATGTTCCTGTACAGTCACGAAAAGTGCAGTTCTGCACACTGTTGCAGGTCCCTATCAGGCTGTACGGTGACAGCAGAACCTAAATAGCTTTACAGCCTCACTGCACCTACAGTAAGCTATAAAATGTTCCTGTACAGCCACGAAAAAATTCACGAAATACTTCGCTGGCTGCAGCTACATTCTCCGAAAGCAGTTCCCCTGACTTGCTAAAGCTATGCGCAGATAAAAATACGTGTATGTTTCAATTCATTCTCGGGAACTCAGCGATCTCCAGTTAGAGTAGGCCGAGCGTAGTTTAACAACTGGGGTCGTGGGCGGGGCATGGATGTACCAATTATTTCTATGTTTGTGTTGTCCTGTGTAGGTGGAAGTCGTATGGTGGGCCGATCCCCCGTTTAAGTAATCTTACCCTGTAGGACTCGGTAAGGTCAAGAATTTTCTCTTCACGTCATCCAGACCGGCTCTGTGGCCCACCCAGCCTCCTATCCAATGGGTACCGGGGGTAAAGCGGCCGGGGCGTGAAGCTGACCACTCAACTCCAACTATTGCCGAGGTCAAGAAAATGTGGATCTATACATCCATTCCCCTATACGTCTTAATGGCATAATGCTTAATTAGTTAAGTACAGGGACAACTTTAATAGGATTCATAAACTGGAGCAGGGCAGAGTGACTTATTCGGAAAGATGATTCTGCTTATGTTGCCGTTACAGCAATTGTGTTCTTTTGTAACCATCAGTCAGCAAGGCACTCCTTAATTTAAATATTTCACTGATATTAGGCAAGGTGTTTGTAGGTCGGCACTGTCACAGGAAAACGAAGTGGCCACATTGTTGCAACATATATCGTTAGGGGGAAGTGACTTCTTGATAAGATTGTTAAACATAAAGAAAAGCCTCATGCGTGAATTTAAACGAGTTTCAAGTAGGTCACAAGATAATGGAATAGGTTTTAGCGTTTTCTTCAAGTCAACTCCAGCGATACATTACTTCGTGAAGTAACTGTGTATAGGTGAGTTTAGAAACGAAACAAGAATACCATATTCATGCTGGGATTTATGTATTTATCGTATTTCTGTGCGTAGTTTATTGAGCATCTAAACTATACACTGTACAGACGAGCAACACGCCATGTCCTCACAGGAGTTGCACCGAGATAGAGCTATTTCACTGTACACTGTACAGACGAGCAGCACGCCATGTCCTCACAGGAGTTGCACCGAGATAGAGCTATTTCACTGCACAGTACACTATACACTGTACAGACGGGCAGCACGCCATGCCCTCACACGAGTTGCACCGAGACAGAGCTATTTCACTGCACAGTACACTGTGCACTGTACAGATGAGCAACACGCGATGTCTTCACACGAGTTGCACCGAGTTAGAGCTATTTCACTGTACACTGTACAGACGAGCAGCACACCATGTCCTCACAGGAGTTGCACCGAGATAGAGCTATTTCACTGCACAGTACACTATACACTGTACAGACGGGCAGCACGCCATGCCCTCACACGAGTTGCACCGAGACAGAGCTATTTCACTGCACAGTACACTGTGCACTGTACAGATGAGCAACACGCCATGTCTTCACACGAGTTGCACCGAGTTAGAGCTATTTCACTGCACAGTACACTGTACACTGTACAGACGAGCAGCACGCCATGTCCTCACAGGAGTTGCAAAGTGCATTGATGTTGACGGTGGAATTTTCGTAGGTAACCTGTACCAACTTTGTCACTTGAACAATAAATACCGGCATTAGAAACAGTACGTAATATCTCTTTCTTATCAACAGTTTTGGAACTGTACAGTGAAATAGCTCTCAATTTCAGAAACCAGGAATTCGAAATTCCTGAAATCCGAACAAGAACACAGAACTGTATAAATCAAAGGTCTTCAAATATACTCCATATATTAAATTTTGTTACGAAGTTCTTTATTAATACCTCAGTAGATATAGCTAGACGGTTGGGGTTTGAATCCCGTCAGGGGCAAGATTTTTCTCTGCTCTCCATAGCGTTGTGACCGGCTCTGGGGCCCACCCAGCCTCCTCTCCAATGGATATGGGGTGCTTCATCCCCGGAATAAAGCGGTCGGGGCGTGAGGCTGGCCATTCACCTCAATCTAATGCCGAGGTTAAGATGTTTGGATATATACCTCCATTTCTCCATGCATCTCAATGGCATAGTTCTTGATAAGTTAAAAACAGGGACAAATATTTTAATTGTTTAAAACATATTTTTACGAATTTCTCATTATGAGTTCATTTTATTCACTTCTTAGAAAGATCGAACAGTAAATGAGGCAAAAGGTCAATGTGACCGTGGAGGCCCATATGTTTGTGAGACGTCGAGGCTCCCACATTTTTTAGACAGTCGGCTCACAGATGGCGGTAAGGTTGTCAGTCTTACAAGCCGGTCGCTCATTATCCCCAGGAAGATTCCTGGTACTCATTTCTGTTAGAGGCTGAGTCGACCCCAGGGCCATAGTGTGGCTGGAAGGATTAGGTCAATCGAAAAATCCAATTACCTGATCGGGAATCGAACCGGCGACCTCCAGGCTTGTGGCATAGTGCCTGAACCAACTACGCTACCGCGTGCCCCAACAGTAAAGGAGACACTCAGTTTATTCTTGGAATTTCAGATAAAAAATTGTCTTGTGGGTTTGATACTTCCTGTGTGCAAGGTCGACCCTTCACACCACATGTCGGGCCCAGCGCTCATAATCTCTCATCTGCCGCATGCTGCTGCATCCTTTGTGTCCTCTCCTCTGTTTCCAACTTCCAATTATCCTTCTTCCGTTTCTTTTCTCTGTCTTCCTCTAATTCTACTCCATATTCTTTTGGTTATTATTATTTTTATCTCTCAGCTCAGTCGGTATAGCGACGGGCTACGTCCTGCGAAAGATTTTTCTCCATTCCACAGCATCTAGACCCAGTCTCCTATCCAGTGGGTACCGGAAGTCTTCCTCCGTGGGTCAAGTGGCGGGGGCGTGAAGCTGTCCATTTTCCTCTACCGATAACCGGGTTCAAGACTGGTGGAGCTGTAACTCCACTCCCGGGTACGACTTCATGGCATGGTGCATAATTAAGCACAGGAACAAATTTGTTTTTATTACTCACGTCGTTTACCCCCCCCCCCCACGACATTATCTGTGCACCTCACTC